>NW_028143359.1:0-121000 GCF_977018435.1 Lepisma saccharinum
GTGTGAATCCCCTGGATGCTGCATGCAAGGACCACGACATTGCCTACAATACTCACACAGATCTCGACCTACGTCATAATGCCGACAGGAAGTTGGGAGCACGCAGCTTTCGGGAGACTCGTCAGCAGAGATGCCTCGCTGGGTGAACGGGTCGCCGCATTAGGTACGACCATCGCCATGAACACAAAACAAAAATTGGGGTGGGGTATATAAATATAACAACCTACCCGAACTGCTCTGTAAAAAATGATCAAGATATGATCACCAAATCCTCTGACGGCATCCCAGGGAGTCACAAGCAGACAGGTATTATCGCTACGTTCAAACCAAACTCTGAGTTCATGGAGCCAATTATCTACACACCCTCCCCACCGATATACTTTCCTGTATCTCGTAATCGCATAGACAACATAGAATTAGCAGTGACAAACGAGAAGGGGGAGGTGGTTGATTTTGCAGGAGCCGCGACCACTGCCGTCGTGGAGATTAACATATAATAAATAACCATCATGGAACAAATCGAAAGTTACGAGTTGCAGTCCTTCCCTCCCAATCGTCGCACGTTTGCCAACCTCAACGAAGCGAATCGAGAGATAGAATACGATGTGGACGTCGGGGATGGATTCATTCACCCTCACAGAGCTGATTTGTATATCAAGTTTGATGTAGTGAAGAGAGACAACGGCGAAGCATTTCTTGCCAACGCAAACCTAAGACTCGTAGATAATTTTGTGCCGTACTTATTCTCGCAGGTGGAAGTTAGAAAGCACGGCACCGTCATCGATAGGGTTGACTACCCCGGGATTACCTCTACAGCTGTGGGAACACTGAAACTCTCCAAGACCGATTCAGCATACTACCAGGCAGGGGGATTCGAAGCAGGTACAAAAATCAAAACTCAAAGTCACACAGTACTGTTTCCCATGCGTCTGCTGCCCGGTTTCTTCTCGGACTACACGGAGATCATGTGGAAGGGTGGTTTGCGCGTCACTTTTCGCAGAGCTGCCAACGACAACGACGCACTGATGCGATACAGCACTTTGGGCCCGGACGGGACTACCTTGCTTCCCAACACACTACCCGACGCTGCCAAGTGTCTTGTAAGGTCCATGGAGCTGCGCGTGCCAGTGGTAGAATACGAATCAAACTACGCTCTCAAGTACAAAGCCGACATCCTGAAGAATCCTCAAGTGTCCATTCAGTTCTACGGCTACCAGTGTGTGCAAAAACCTGCTTCCGGCAATCATTTCGAATTTGACGTAACCACGCAATTCAACAACATTCGGTACGACATGCCCGAGTTTGCAGCCGTACTCTTCCAGACAGGAAGGGGTAACAATCAGGAGAAAAATTCAAGCCAGTTCGACAACTGCAAGATTAAGAACATTTACCTCAAAAATGGCAGGAACGAAGTTTTCCCACGTGAGAACTACAACCTAAACATCGCAGAAGAGGACTACCTGAAACTGTACGAGGCGTACACAGCTTACAAACGAGTGACTTCCGGTAACGTGGACGTGTACTACAATCCAAACGAGTTCATAGCTCGCAGACCCATGTTCGTCATCAACACATCTAAAAAAAAGCAGGTGGTTGTTAACGATCGCACCAACATCAAGATTGTGTGCGAGTTCCACGATGCCTTGCCTGCCGACACTCTGTGTAGCGTCATCCTCATCGCGAAGAAAACTTTTGTGTATGATGTCAGGAACGAGCGAGTAACCGAACAGTTTTAAGAAAGAAAAAAAATATACTGACCAAATGTCCTTTGTTAACCTGCAACGCTGTGTCCAGGATGTACTGCAAGAAGTGGAGGTTGATAATGAAACATCTTCTTACAATATATATACACACTGCCTGTCAACACCTTGTTTTGTGGTCAATCTGAAAATATAATAAAATTAAATCATGCTTGAGCGCACAAAGAAACTTCCCCTTTGGCCATGCACATGCCCCTTAACTTGCCCCGTAGGACACGTTCTGTTCTCTTACGAGAATTAATATAGGTTGTCATAGAACCCTCCAATTCATGACTTAGCAAAAATCTGTTTGTGGATTCATTACGTACGCCTATACGTGAGAAAAAGTATGAATAGAACCTATGTTCGGAAATCCAAAATGGCGACCGGAAGTGGAGTTATCTTGGAAACGGTAAGACTTAGGAAAAATCTGTTTGCTGATTCATCACGTACGTCTATATGTAAGTAAAATATGAATAGAATCTATGTTCGGAAATTCAAAATAGCGACCGGAAGTGGGGTTATCTTGGAAACGGTAAGACTTAGGAAAAATCTGTTTGGTGATTCATCATGTACGCCTATATGTGAGAAAAAGTATGAATAGAACCTATGCTCGGAAATCCAAAATGGAAACCGGAAGTGGGGTTATCTTGGAAACGGTAAGACTTAGGAGAAATCTGTTTGCGGATTCATCACGTACGCCTAGTTGTAAGTAAAATATCAATAGAACCTATGCTGTTTTTCTCACACAAATTGATTTTCACGTTGTCACCCTCGAACGTGACTTTCGATTTTCCGATCTTCCAAACCACGCCCTCGTTGAGTTCCAAGGTTGGGTACAATCCGAAAACCTCGTCTTTCTCGAACTATACTCACAACGTTGCAACGTTTAGAAAGTCGTTGATTATGTTTCTGTATTTTCCGTCGTTGGGTTTCCTCGTCATGTCGATCGTCGCGAATCCGAAATCGTCACTGTTCCAGCTAGAAGAGCAGCGTTCCGAAAATTGATTGATCAACAGGCCGTTGAATATAGTTCGAGAAAGACGAGGTTTTCGGATTGTACCCAACCTTGGAACTCAACGAGGGCGTGGTTTGGAAGATCGGAAAATCGAAAGTCACGTTCGAGGGTGACAACGTGAAAATCAATTTGTGTGAGAAAAACAGCTGGAACAGGTATCCCGGCACGGTGGGACTGTGGGAACTCATCACCAAAAAAGCAGCCAAGAGATTACACAGACGAAGATTACCAAAGTTACAAGGAAATTTTGATCATGACGGGTGCCTTGTACCAAAACAACGACGCTACGCAAAATCGCGTCAAATCCAGCAGCGGCGAAAAATACAAGAACCTCATCAAGCCGATATGGAACCAGGTCAAAACAGGCAGCGACGTCAAACTCTACAACACCCTGCCCAAAGAGTTTGTGTGGGTGGACGACGTGCGCACGCTCATAGACAGGTTGTTGGGAGAGGAGAATGCAGGCAACAGCAACTTTCGCAACGAGAAGGTAGGAATTGTGGACATGGTTAGCTCCAAGCTTGCCAACTTCATTGTGAATAACGACAAAGGTATAGGGTACCTCATCAAAATCATCAACACCCTACCTCCGAAATTTTGGAACGTGGCCGAAGGTCGAGGTCTCGTGAACGACATCATCAACAAGCTACCCTTCGAGATGCACTTGCCGGGTTACCAGTACTGCGGCCCCGGTACCAAACTCGAACAGCGACTGGAGAGAGGCGACAAGGGTGTGAATCCCCTGGATGCTGCATGCAAGGACCACGACATTGCCTACAATACTCACACAGATCTCGACCTACGTCATAATGCCGACAGGAAGTTGGGAGCACGCAGCTTTCGGGAGACTCGTCAGCAGAGATGCCTCGCTGGGTGAACGGGTCGCCGCATTAGGTACGACCATCGCCATGAACACAAAACAAAAATTGGGGTGGGGTATATAAATATAACAACCTACCCGAACTGCTCTGTAAAAAATGATCAAGATATGATCACCAAATCCTCTGACGGCATCCCAGGGAGTCACAAGCAGACAGGTATTATCGCTACGTTCAAACCAAACTCTGAGTTCATGGAGCCAATTATCTACACACCCTCCCCACCGATATACTTTCCTGTATCTCGTAATCGCATAGACAACATAGAATTAGCAGTGACAAACGAGAAGGGGGAGGTGGTTGATTTTGCAGGAGCCGCGACCACTGCCGTCGTGGAGATTAACATATAATAAATAACCATCATGGAACAAATCGAAAGTTACGAGTTGCAGTCCTTCCCTCCCAATCGTCGCACGTTTGCCAACCTCAACGAAGCGAATCGAGAGATAGAATACGATGTGGACGTCGGGGATGGATTCATTCACCCTCACAGAGCTGATTTGTATATCAAGTTTGATGTAGTGAAGAGAGACAACGGCGAAGCATTTCTTGCCAACGCAAACCTAAGACTCGTAGATAATTTTGTGCCGTACTTATTCTCGCAGGTGGAAGTTAGAAAGCACGGCACCGTCATCGATAGGGTTGACTACCCCGGGATTACCTCTACAGCTGTGGGAACACTGAAACTCTCCAAGACCGATTCAGCATACTACCAGGCAGGGGGATTCGAAGCAGGTACAAAAATCAAAACTCAAAGTCACACAGTACTGTTTCCCATGCGTCTGCTGCCCGGTTTCTTCTCGGACTACACGGAGATCATGTGGAAGGGTGGTTTGCGCGTCACTTTTCGCAGAGCTGCCAACGACAACGACGCACTGATGCGATACAGCACTTTGGGCCCGGACGGGACTACCTTGCTTCCCAACACACTACCCGACGCTGCCAAGTGTCTTGTAAGGTCCATGGAGCTGCGCGTGCCAGTGGTAGAATACGAATCAAACTACGCTCTCAAGTACAAAGCCGACATCCTGAAGAATCCTCAAGTGTCCATTCAGTTCTACGGCTACCAGTGTGTGCAAAAACCTGCTTCCGGCAATCATTTCGAATTTGACGTAACCACGCAATTCAACAACATTCGGTACGACATGCCCGAGTTTGCAGCCGTACTCTTCCAGACAGGAAGGGGTAACAATCAGGAGAAAAATTCAAGCCAGTTCGACAACTGCAAGATTAAGAACATTTACCTCAAAAATGGCAGGAACGAAGTTTTCCCACGTGAGAACTACAACCTAAACATCGCAGAAGAGGACTACCTGAAACTGTACGAGGCGTACACAGCTTACAAACGAGTGACTTCCGGTAACGTGGACGTGTACTACAATCCAAACGAGTTCATAGCTCGCAGACCCATGTTCGTCATCAACACATCTAAAAAAAAAGCAGGTGGTTGTTAACGATCGCACCAACATCAAGATTGTGTGCGAGTTCCACGATGCCTTGCCTGCCGACACTCTGTGTAGCGTCATCCTCATCGCGAAGAAAACTTTTGTGTATGATGTCAGGAACGAGCGAGTAACCGAACAGTTTTAAGAAAGAAAAAAAATATACTGACCAAATGTCCTTTGTTAACCTGCAACGCTGTGTCCAGGATGTACTGCAAGAAGTGGAGGTTGATAATGAAACATCTTCTTACAATATATATACACACTGCCTGTCAACACCTTGTTTTGTGGTCAATCTGAAAATATAATAAAATTAAATCATGCTTGAGCGCGCAAAGAAACTTCCCGTTTGGCCATGCACATGCCCCTTAACTTGCCCCGTAGGACACGTTCTGTTCTCTTACGAGAATTAATATAGGTTGTCATAGAACCCTCCAATTCATGACTTAGCAAAAAATCTGTTTGCGGATTCATCACGTACGCCTATACGTGAGAAAAAGTATGAATAGAACCTATGTTCGGAAATCCAAAATGGCGACCGGAAGTGGAGTTATCTTGGAAACGGTAAGACTTAGGAAAAATCTGTTTGCGGATTCATCACGTACACCTATATGTGAGAAAAAGTATGAATAAAACCTATGTTCGGAAATCCAAAATGGCGACCGGAAGTGGGATTATCTTGGAAACGGTAAGACTTAGGAAAAATCTGTTTGCTGATTCATCACGTACGTCTATATGTAAGTAAAATATGAATAGAATCTATGTTCGGAAATTCAAAATAGCGACCGGAAGTGGGGTTATCTTGGAAACGGTAAGACTTAGGAAAAATCTGTTTGGTGATTCATCATGTACACCTATATGTGAGAAAGAGTATGAATAGAAGCTATGATCGGAAATCCAAAATGGCGACCGGAAGTGGGGTTATCTTGGAAACGGTAAGACTTAGGAAAAATCTGTTTGGTGATTCATCATGTACGCCTATATGTGAGAAAAAGTATGAATAGAACCTATGCTCGGAAATCCAAAATGGCGACCGGAAGTGGGGTTATCTTGGAATCGGTAAGACTTAGGAGAAATCTGTTTGCGGATTCATCACGTACGCCTAGTTGTAAGTAAAATATCAATAGAACCTATGCTCGGAAATCCAAAATGGCGACCGGAAGTGGAGTTATCTTGGAAACGGTAAGACTTAGGAGAAATCTGTTTGCGGATTCATCACGTACGCCTAGTTGTAAGTAAAATATCAATAGAACCTATGCTCGGAAATCCAGAATGGCGACCGGAAGTGGGGTTATCTTGGAAACGGTAAGACTTAGGAAAAATCTGTTTGCGGATTCATCACGTACACCTATACGTGAGAAAAAGTATGAATAGAACCTATGTTCGGAAATCGAAAATGGCGACCGGAAGTGGGGTTATCTTGGAAACGGTAAGACTTAGGAAAAATCTGTTTGGTGATTCATCATGTACACCTATACGTGAGAAAAAGTATGAATAGAACCTATGTTCGGAAATCCAAAATGGCGACCGAAAGTGGGGTTATCTTGGAAACGGTAAGACTTAGTAAAAATCTGTTTGCGGATTCATCACGTACACCTATACGTGAGTAAAAGTATGAATAGAACCTATGTTCGGAAATTTGAACGAAGCGAACCGGGAGATCGAATACGACGTGGACGTAGGCGACGGGTTCGTTCATCCTCACAGAGCGGACCTCTACCTTCAATTCGACGTGGTGAAGAAGGAAAGCGGAGACGCGTTTCCGCCCAATGCCAATTTGATACTCGTGGACAACTTCGTGCCTCACCTGTTCTCGCAGGTGGAGGTGAGGAAACACAACACCGTCATCGACAGAATAGATTATCCAGGCATCACGTCGACGGCAGTGGGAACATTGAAATTATCCAAAACGGACGCGGCATACTACCAGGCGGGAGGATTCGAAGCGGGGACGAAAATATCGACGACAAGTCACACGGTGCTCTTTCCCATGCGTCTGCTGCCCGGATTCTTCTCGGACTACAAGGAGATCATGTGGAAGGGAGGACTGCGCGTCACCTTTCGAAGAGCGGCCAACGACAACGACGCACTGATGCGATACACCAACTTGAACGCCGACGGCACGCCGATAGCCAACACTTTACCCGAAGCGGCGAAATGCGTCATCCGGAGCATGGAATTGAGAATGCCGATCGTGGAATACGAAACGAACTACGCCCTCAAGTACAAAGCGGAGATCTTGAAAAGTCCGCAGGTGCCGATTCACTTTCACGGTTACCAGTGCGTGCAGAAGTTGGCGTCGGGAAGTCACATGGAATTCGACGTGACGACGCAGTTCAACAACATACAGTTCGACATGCCAGATTTCGTCGTAGTGCTCTTTCAGACCGGGCGCGATAACAATCAGGAGAAAGATTCCAGCAAGTTCGACGACTGCAAGATCAAGAACGTTTATCTCAAGAATGGAAGGAACGAAGTGTTCCCGCGCGAGAATTACAACCTCGACATGACTAAAGACGATTACCTAAAACTTTACGAAGCTTACACGGCTTACAAGCGCGTGACCGAGGGAAGCGTGGACGTGTACTACGCGCCCAGCGAATTCAAAGCACGCAGGCCGATGTTCGTCATCAACACCACGAAGAGGAAGCAGGTGGTGGTCAACGATCGCACCAACATCAAGATCGTCTGCGAGTTCCACGACGCGCTGCCTGCCGATACTCTGTGCAGCGTCATCCTGGTCGCAGAGAAGTCCTTCGTCCACGACGTGAAGAACGAGAGGGTCACGGAGCAGTTTTTTTAAAAAAAATTCCTAAAAAAATAATTGCCACTTACTAAAAAAAAATCAACAAGGTTGTATAAAATATAATGTAAGTTAGTTCGGTGTGCAAATAAAAAAAAATCATAGGTCACTGAAGATCGTAAAAAAAAAATCGTAAGATAAGGTTAAGTTATATCACGTAAAAGATCGTGATCGAGTGAGATGTTGGCAACACTGCGAGAAAATTAAGGCTTGTGTGTCTTACAAGAGCAAACCATTAAGTCGAGCCCACACTTTCGGTTGGTGAACTCTCTCTCCATTTGGGTCTACTACAGTTCGGTGTGCAAATCAAAAAAAAATGATAGGTTAAGTTATATCACTGAAGATCGTAAAAAAAAATCGTAAGATAGGTTAAGTTATATCACGTAAGATCGTGATCGAGTGAGGTGTTGGCAACACTGCGAGAAAATGAGGCTCATGCCTTACAAGAGAAAACCATTAAGGCGAGCCTCACCGAGCCTCACTCCGAGCCTCATTTTCGGTTTGTGAACTGTCTATTTGGGTCTACTCTAAAGTAGGTCAAAGCATGTAGAGGCTCTCGTGTAGTTTAGCACGTAATAAAAAAAAGGATAGGTTAAGTTATATCACGTAAGATCGTGGTATATCTACAAGTGTGAGGTGGGAAAAAAAGGGAAATTTTACTAAAACATCGCTAAACGCTAAAACATCGACAAAAAAATGTCAAAATATGTCAAAAACTGATGTTCGATTGGTAAAAAACAGAGGCTACAAATGCATACCTACTAAGTACGAGTGGGAAAAAAAGGGAAAAAAGGGAATTTTACTAAAAACATCGCTAAACGCTAAAACATCGACAAAAAATTGTCAAAATATGTCAAAAACTGATATTCGATTGATAAAAAAGAGGATACAAATGCATACCTACTAAGTACTACTTAGAAACAATACACTTACACTACTTATATGGTAAAAAACAGACAATTTGGTCCAAATTGAACAAAGTATATTTTGTCCCAATCCTCCATCCCCGGTCACGTCCCTTGTCTTGTATGTATACGTGTCAGTTAGAAACCGAATTCATTGCCTGTGTGCTCACTGAAGGTCTGCTTGAGACGATTCCCGACACTTTGGCGCCAGCTGACAGCTGGGTCGCTCGGAACTTGCTTTTGTCGCGGGCACGATTCGAATGGAAACAGACAACTCTGCTAGTGATTGTTGCAGTCTAATTCTCGAATGAATATTTCACTTGCTCTCGTTGCCTTCACGAATTTTATTTAAAGCAGCCCAATAAATCAAAGAACGAAATAGCTATATTGGGAACCTTTCAACAACTCCCATATTCGCAGCCAAAATATTTTACAATAACAGGTGTAATTGTATTTTTGACTGTAAACACAAGAATCTAATAAAAATCTTCCCACATTTTTCATCACGTTTCAATAAGTCAAAAATTACACTGTTCAAACTTTCTTGTAATACTTTTCTAGATATCCAAGTTACAAGATGTGATTTCTCAACGATAACTTTGTTGCAACATTAATATACTTCTGTCATTGTAATCAGCATTTCTTAGCTACGGTATAGTAATCGTTCATGCAACTTCCCACTCTTTAAAATGATACACCTTTACGTGAGGTGAGATCCCGCCACCATAAGTTAGGATTTGAGGAACAGAAACGGATGACACGCTCACTCAACAAGAGGCCTTGCATCAGTGGTGCTTTCAAATCTGGGCCGAGTAACAATTACAAAAGTCAGATCAAGTTTACGCCGTAGTTTAAGCTGATGCACTCGTATCCGGACTGAGATTTTCTGTGGTTTCTACAAACGACTGCAAGCATAGAAGCTTCGTCGTTGGCCAGTATTTTTCAAATATTCCTAAATCAAGTAATTGTCCAAAATAGTGGACATTAAGTGAGATAGAAAGTGTGGCCCCTTACAGCTATATTCGTGCAACGATTTAATAAATTTTATTTTACCTTTACATGATTCACATTCATATCATCAATAAATATTCCACTCCTTTCTGACAATTAATATTACAATGCAATTTCTGAAGTGCAATAATGAACGTGGTATGGTGTCTGACTATCACGGGGTGACCTACCTAGGATTTTATTATTAATTAATTCAATACTTCGAATCAATATTTAGCCATTTGCAGTTTCTTAAGACAGGTCTACTCATGAGAAACCGTTGAAGGGAAAAGTGAACTGTGCACCGTATCCGACGAAGAGAAAGAAAACTGTTCGTGTTAACTAACTCCTTTATTAGGAAGAATATTTTTTTATAGGGTAAATCTCTAACATGCCCACATGTACGTATTCGTTTAGGTCTCTGGTTTGAATGCTTATTTAGAAAAATAAATAACAGAAATAAAAGTTTCATCGATGTAATTAAATGCTACAAATATTACAAATGTTACAAATTTCACCCTGTCATCACTCATCCTCGTCGTCGCGATTAGCCAAAAGTGGTAGGAAAGCGACGCTAAATAACAAAATCAAATCTTTCCAAGACCGCGAACACACAACCAACATTCATACATTGAAGAAACTGAATAGCAGCAACATTTCCTTTAACGCGTGTGTATCTTTATTTTTTCCCTTTCACCCGAGTACTGCAGTGTTGCCAGTTTCCTTCAGTGCTTCACTGTCAAAAGGTTTAACAACGATAAATATTACATCTCTACTTTCGATGTGTGAGGTTCGTGATGATACAAATGCTCAGCACTGAATAAAGATGATGACCGTGCTGAACATTTTGGCAAAGCAGGAGAAGAATTCCATGGTAAACTGTTGATTGCTCCCTATCTGTTGAAAATTATGCAACAGCGCCAGTGGATTGTTCTTATCTTGGTGAAGCTACTTTTCTTGGGTGGATTTCGAAATCAAATCAAACTTGGGCGAATATACGAGTTATTCACTTCCTTGGCTGCTTATACGTTTTCGCCTTTCAAGTAAATGCAGGAAAGCACGCCTTGTGTGAGAAGCTAAGAGCATTAAAAACTTGTTCGTTCGTCCCTCCCACTCTCTGTAAGAAAGCAATAAGAATTACGTCCTTCGTTGTCTTCACCCAAATCCATTCAGTTAACCATATCAAACACATTACAAGACCTGGGCTCGGTGGTTGACTGAGGACGGAATAGGAAGTAAAATGTTACAAAATGAATGTTTGGCCCATCTTTCAGAGCTCAAAGACGAGGTTACGAAGTATCTTTGCGAAACTTTTCTTTGGCTTGTTCAAAGTATTTACTGGTGATTCTTTACTGCAAAGATTACTGTGGCTGTGTTTGCTTTATCGTTTTTATTTCCGTCATGTTATGATCGGAGCTTCGAAACAGTCGAATGGTAAGGGCCTAACATATAGGGCATCCCCGATTTAGTAGTAGTAACGTCGTCGGCCTGTAATCAAGGAGATCCGGGTTCGATACACGGGAGAGTGGTTCGGATAACTGTAGGTCAATCCTGATTAGCCTATCTTTGCATAAAGTATATTTAGAACTCAAGTTAGCGCAATCACATAACATTTCGGTTTCTTGAAGGCAATTGGGGAGCTACGTGGACTAGCAGGTTCCGGTCGAGAAAACCAGATAACAGCGGCAATGCGATTCGATGTACTGACCACGTGTCAACCAATGAGGAAGTCTATTAACGGGCCGTTGTTATTGAAGGAACCTTTTGCCACGGAGTTAGTTCATCGTAACTGTTACGAAGATAATTAATATATAAATTGAGCGGGTAAATATTAACAAAACAGGCTGTTATAGTAACCACTACATCGGCTTGTATTATGTTCACGCTAAACGGGGTTAAATTCTGTTACCGGGTGATAGACCAGTATTATGATGTGCAAGCTGCGAAGTTATGTAAGAGTGGCGTATCTAGAAGTAGTTTTAGAGGGACATAGTCTTATTTTTGATCAACTTTCCTTTCAAAACACGTAAAACACAGGAAAATAATTCAGGATCTAGGAGTGGTAAAAATAACTCATAACTCCCTTATGCTCACATTTCTTTACTACATTTATGTACACGCCACGGAAAGCTGGTGAATACAGCCCACAAGTGGAGAGGTTTCCATATTTGGCGATAACAGAAGCGGGGTGTAAAGGATGATTCTCCTGTAAGCACCAAAATGCCAACCTCTCTCCACGTATTACATCCTGTACTCAGGAAGGGTGAGGGGGGGGGGGAGGTTGGCACTAAGCCATCTTATGCTATATCCTAGGGCCGTACAAAAATGAGACCCTGAATGCGCAGAAGTTAAAAAGACCATCGACTATTACATTTTCTTAATGTTGTGATAATAGCAAATTAGAACATGTCAGATCCTTTTACCTGCTTATTTAATGAATGAAGGTAGAAGGAAGGAGTTTCTAGCGTTTAAATAAGTTCTTGCATGATGATCCTATTTTCAAAGGTCAAGTCATAAAAACAATATGTACAATTTTTATGCTCGAATATAAACAATTTTTCCTCGTAAAAACGAATGTAAACATTTTAAATGCCAATAATTAAAAGTCAAGTAAAGTGGAGGGATACTAACGGTCCAAATTAACATCCTTGTTTCTTGGTTAATTCGCGTCCAGTGTGGCTACCGTAATGTAATGTTGGTTTCTGTTCCTTTAGTGTTTGTGCAGTATTAGTCTGGTATGGTGAAATGCATATTGAAAGTGGCAATTTTAAAAGAAACTGAAATTTACTGAATAATTTATAATCAGACGTGTGTATATTTTAAAGTTTACAAGTGTAATTAATAGAGAGCATGCAATTAGTGGAAGTGAAGTACCATGAAAACAAAACGGTTAATAATAATAATAATAATAATAATAATAATAATCATAATAACAATGATAATATCGACAGTGCCTAAAACAAGGGATAGTCCAGGAGCCCAAATTTTATAAATCCCACTCTGCCTGGACTACAGTCAGTCTGTATTGCGCACTGTCCATACGTATTTGTTATTGCCCGCGCATCAATTACAACCTAATTTTCGCGATTGGGTAAAAGAGACAGAAGGGAGAAGTAAAATAAATCAAATCAATCCGTAGGAAAAAAAAGTAAAATCCTCCCCTGTGCTTTGTACCACGCCATGAGGGCATATACGGGGTGTGGAGTTGGGCCCCACACTTTCTTGGTCACAGCCGAAGCCCTGGCCGCCCCCAGAGTTTCCTCCAGATACCCACTTTGTAAGACGCTGGGTGGGCGCCAAGGCCGCTTGAACAGGTGCAAAAAAATCCCGGTTCTCCCTCGCCTGGTAGTCAGACGCCCTGCCGACCGAGTTACAGCGGCAGTATAAAACAGCAGCAAATGGCTGTACCTTTCTCAAATTGAGGATTCCTGTGGCAAGTCTCTCATATAATATGAAGGTTAGAATGAACGATGAAAATGACTTTCGGAACAAACACAACTTCTATCCAGGATGCGAACCTAGGACACCGAGTTTTGTAGCGCGTCATGCTAACATTTCAGCCACAGAGCCGAACTGAAATACTTTGTAATTGGGAGAGTGATTCCCGACACTTACACGATACAACTGGGAAGATAAAAAAGGACTGTTGCATTGGCGCCTTGAAGTCTGCGCAGAGCATTCAACCATATCAGTTACAATACCTCAACTTAATTTCATGGTTTCAAGGTGAATAGTATGTTGTGTTTCTGCCGTACAACTTATAGATTTGCATCAATAACATAGTGTTAATGCGCAGGGATATGTGAAAAATGCCAACATTGAGATATCCGATAAAATAAAAGAAATGATAATTCAAGGATCGTGGATTAAGGGTGTTGCTTTGGTAACTGGCTGCCGCAATTATAACTATATATATACATAAAACTCTTATATTTAAATTACTAAGATATATATTGCTTTAATAATTCAAATTTAACCCGTGATGTACGTACATAGTCTAAACTCTGCATGTCTATTATTAAAACAACGAAACTTGGTTCACATCAAAATAGAGGCCTAGCAATCTTTGTCGAATTGTATTCCTCGTCCCCATCTGTCTCCATATCGATGGCGGGCAATCGTTTCACGGTTAAGCTCTCGCAATTAGTAATATTTTATAATTACTGCAAGAATTGTGCGTTAGCTTTCCTTTCCTTTATGCTTACTTGTGAAATCTCGATTATTTATTTCAATTTCACTGGCTTTTATAGTTTTTATTCTTATTTTTAACATACGTATATTGTATTTTAACCTGTTCAAAAGATGTAACTTGTTTCTCTAATATCTAGACTTGAAACACGACCAATTTGTACTATTTTTATACCTTACTTAAACCTGTTCTTCCAACAAAAATGAATTGTGTTATTTAAGTCACGACTTTACAATCTTAAGGTCTGTAGGAATTGAACAGGAAAGGGTCTCAAATTACATTAGCTTTACCTTTTATCGGCTACAATTGAATTGTACCTATTCTGGCTCAAGAGGAAAAGACAGAAGAGGATAGGTGGCAACCAAAATGTTGAATGAATGAGAATCTGACCAAAGAACCCTTGCAGAAATATTATACGTATAAGACATGATTGCATGCATGAAACCATTGTTTAACAAAATAACTGCAGTTAAGACTGGAAGAAGTTTTATATTATCCCTAGCTTATCCCTGGCGTACAATAAACGTAGACAGACTACTTACATAAAGGAGGCCTCAGAGGCCCACACATTTTCTTCTTCTTTAACATTAAAATTCAAGAAACAATTTTTTAAATGAATCATTTCTTCCTTTGTTGTTCATATAGCTGCAGTTATATAATATTGCACGAGTGTCACACACAAATTTTATCATTCACTAAACCTGAAAATAACATGTTAATGTTGAATCAATGATTTTTTTGTTTACATATGAGCAGTTCTATAGTAAGGTAAAGATAAAAAGTGCTCCCCTGTGCTTAGCACCACGCCATGAAGGCGTATAGGGGGTGTGGGGGTAACGCCCCACACTTTCTTGATCCGGTCGTGAGTGGGGGTGATGTGATCAGCATCACGCCCCTGACCGCCTTTACCCCCCAGGGTTTCCCCCAGGTACCCATGTTATTCGACGCTGGGTGGGCGCCGGGGACGCTTCCAACGTTAGAAAAGTTCGCGGATTTGAACCGGCCGGGGATCGAACCCGGGACCTTTAGCATGGTAGTCAGACGCGTTACCGACTGAGCCACCGCGGCCAACCTATAGTTGTTATAATAATTACATTAATTACCATAATTACCAACCAATTGTACACTGTTACAAGGTACACAAGTACCTTGGTGGAACATACATCTGTATTAGGGCTGATAGGCCCTCAACCTAAATTTTCCTCGTATGTACGTTACCTTCATCATTTTATGAACGAAGGCAATTGAGAAATATTGGTAGCGAACATTGTAATTGACTTTAGTTTATTTTCAATTTTTTTATACAAATATCAACAGTGCAAAATTTGATAAAAAGAGGTGGTGGGTTTGGAGTCTCTCCCTCCCCCCTGCCCATCACGGATAAGCTATTGCTAACAATAAATCATTTTAATTAAGAGCGCGGGGGAAGGGGCTGTAGTGAAACTAAGTAGCTTATACACAATACAGTAGGGATCCTGGCTCCCACGGGAGTCCCGTGGATGGTCTAAGGTCAATTTTTTTTCGGTCATGTCCATGCATAAAACGGCTCTGGAGCTCACCCAGCCTCAAACAAACGGGTGCCTAGGGTTAAACTTTGGGGGGGGGGGTTAAAGGCGGCAAGAACGTGTTGCTTGGGCTTGTTCACTTAGAAACGAAACCGAAACTCGAGCTCTCTAGCACACAAGTGGCGATGCAACTCCAGACGGTTTTGCGCCAGGAACAGAGAACGGTTTACCAACTGAGGTTCGGTTGGAAACTGCATTTCTACAGTCGTGGCTTTGTTCCACTGCTTTGGTTGCGATGAAGTATTTTAACAGTTGTCTGTATTTCGCTGCAGGGTTGTTGCAAGGGGTAATAAAAGAATGTTAATGCTAGTATTACCTCGTGTGATATAACATGGATTATTATCTCTCTTTGGATAAAATTAACAACGGCAAGATAGCAAAGTATTTAATCAGAAATCAACAAAATGAATACAGCATTTACTTTTCTTTACCTTTTGATGTATTACCAAAGGAATTAGCTGTCTTTGTTTTTAAATACTGCCGATACTGTGCGTAAATGCAGTCAGTAACCCTGCCCCCAAAATGGTATGTTTACTGTCTCTTCCAACGCTCTCTATTTCTAACTATTTACTTATTGGCCTCCTTAGGCAGATGAAACTGATATGCGAATTCGAACCCAGAATTTTTGGAGCTGTGATTATGAGTCGCAGTCATAGCTGCAATATATAAAAGAAAGTTTAGATTACAATTCTGTTGAAGTAGGAGAATTTTTCGTAAGTAACGAAAGCGCTTTGCTCATATCAGAATAGCACCTTTCAGTAAACAAAGGATTCATTGATTGACTTTGTGTTTTAAGTGTACTTTATGCACAGTGTGGGTAATCAGGACTAGACCTACAGTGTAAAGTGAAATCCGAACCACTAAGTGCCTCCACCGGCTATCGAAGCAGGGACCCCTTGATTACAATGCGACGACGTTACCACTACGCCAACAGGGAGGTCCCAGTAAACAAACAAACACAATACGAGTACAAAGAAGTGTAACAGTGTAAAATTTACTTCCTCTTGTTCTACCTACTAAACACCCGATATCATCACACCTTCAAACACCATCCCTAGTTTTGGTTATCGTCAATATTTCCTTGCACACATGACGCAAATGAAAATTGATATGTCAAGGCATGGTGGTGCGTACGGGGGGTGCCAGTGGGGCCTGAGTGCCCTCTCATATGTCCTCAAAGAAAAATATGTATAAACAACCATTACAATAATGAAAATAATGTCTCCTGCGCTGCCTCAAAATTTGAATGTTAACAGTTGGGTCGTTCTCGAGTTACAACTGGGGCCTCCCCGCTGTTCGATACCCAGTGGAGGCACATAGTGGTTCGGATCCCACTTTAAACTGCAGGTTCAGTCCCAATTAGCTTTACTGTGCAGAAAGTGGACTTAATAAAATACTTACCAAATTCAATCAATCAATCAGTAAAGTTAGAGCCGGTAGGTTGAAGAGACTTGCAGCCAAAGCTGGAAACCATCCGGAGAGATGACCTTTCGTTCGGGATTCACAAGAGATAAGAGGAAATACTTGAATGCTTGTCGAGTTTCAAACAAATGATGTTGACTAATACAATAAAATACAATGGTAACAATACCCACAATAGTTTCCAAAATGATCTACGTAATCTGTACGATGTTTCTAGACGAGAAACATTATACTTGAGAGGTTTCAAAGTAGACTTCGATTGATTTGATTTATTTAACATCGCATTTCCACTACTTTTGGGTAATTGCGAAGATGAGGGTGAATGGTAATACGATCAGATTGATGAAGTAGCAATCACAAACCTACATGGACGACACAACCCAGGCACCAGAGCCTCGTTAGTCTGCTAAATACAGTTCAAGGTCAGACTCCAAGACACACATTTTGGCGAAGTACAAAATAATTTTAACTATATTCTTCTTATTATTATTCAATTTGTTCGACATAGCATGCAGTTTTTCTTGCATAACAATTGTGTTACTGAATTCTAATTAGATTTTTTATGTGTAAATATATAGCGTACTACATACTGCACGAGAAATTGCTCTACTCGATTTATATAGGGCCTCATAATCTGTTTTTCGGGGGGGGTGCAAAACTGATATAGCAGTCACCGTTTTGCTGGTGTGTATTAACGCTTTTCGTATAGTAACGTTATCGGCCTGTAATGAAGATGTCTCTGATTCGATTTTCAGTGGCGGCACATATAAATAGTGTAAATACCGTCACAACTCACAATAATAGGAAAAGCTGTGCTAAGGTGATAATGCATACCCATAAACAATAAGGTCAAATATTTATCTTCATATACCTAATGGTTTCTGTGAAAGGGGGGAAATGAACTCATGACAATTAAGCTAACACTGTCCAGATAGGCAACTGAAACACCCCTTAACACTCCCATGCATGCATATGTGTGTGATGGGTAGGGAGAGGAGAGCGTATAGTTTAGAATTCCATTACTTACGTCTTTAAGTGACATTTCAAAAGCTGAATATCTGTTCCTCAGCATCATGAAACATGACCTTGAGACTCCGTATCGTATCGTTAACTAAATAAAGACCGAGAAACGGATGGAAATTGGAAATTATTGATTGTTTTGGTGTACTTCACTTTTCTTTTCTTCCACTTTTGACTAATCGCGAAGATGAGGATGAGCTCTGGTTTTCTCCCTATATTTTAGTCGCAATTAGTCACCGTGCACAGTTTTTTTTTTTAAATTAAACGCTTCCTCCACAACTACATAAGTTTGAGTAGAATAAAAATAGTTACAAGGAACACAGACATTTGCTAGTAAAAAAAAGCGTGATCTGCGCGCTTTACAAAAGTACTAGCAACATTTTTTCTTGGTAATTAACAAATCACACAACATTTTAACGTCTACGGCCACTAGGCCTAACTACATATAACAAAGCGTCACAGATTCAACTACAGTTTCTGCCTCGATCGATACTCTCATCACGGGAATTTAAACGTCATTTCTACAGCAATTCTTTTCTCAAAAACCACGACAGTGCAGTTATGCAACGTGCGTGTATAAATTCCAGCCACAGAAGCCACATGTGGAGATAAAGAGTGTCTGCCAAATGGCAACCGTTGCGGAGAAAGCGGTAAGGGACGGATAAAGCCGCGTTTACACCGAATGTTACCTACAACTGTTATCAACATTTTGTTACCAACACGGTTAAGAACAGATATTGCCAACAAATGTTGGTTGCCATAACACTACTTTCACTTTATTTTTGTTAATAACTTTTGTTAACATTTTGGCTGCAAGATGCCGACTGTGGAGGAAGTTGATTACTCTCTGTGGCAACATGAGTCATTTTGACCCAACAGAGAAGACAGAAGATTCTGGATGAGACCTTCACTGCGGGCAGGAAGTAATTGTAACGGAAGTGTCCTTTGATCTTTACCGACTTCTAGTGGATAACATTTCTGTTTCCAACAAGGGAAATCTGTTGCTAACGTGAGATGTTGATAAGAAATTCAGAAGCGTTTTTTCGAAATATTACCAAAATTTGTTGGTGACGTGTGTGAGCAACCCCGGTGTAAACGCGGCTTTATAGCATGGATAAATCCTGGAAAGTTTCGATACAAAATTTGTTTTCCAATAGTTTTGTTATCCTGAATTGGTATTGAACTACAGCTAGGATCGTAGCAGTTAGTTAATATACTATTTTGTTCACCATTTGAAACTTTTCAGGTACTACAAATCGACATTAACAGTCGAAATAGACGATTACGTTACATTTACATGTAAATGTAATGTAATTGTTTGAGCAATGTTAATTTGTTCAAGCAATAAAATGTAAATAGGAATTTAAGAACTAAGAATATGATTTACATTTATTGATTATAAAGTACATTGATTGAGTTGGTGTTTTAAAGTCTCTTTTATGCACAGTAAAGCTAATCGGGACTCGAACTACAGTTTAAAGTGGTATCTGAACAACTATGTGCCTCCACCGGGTATCGAACCCGTCGAACATTTACTGCAGCTGCGCTACCAGCAGATGCCACCCGAAAACAACGACGCGACGGGAGACGTGCACGTTGTCATGTCGGTTCGAAAAGTTGCATTTGTTATTGAATGTTTTTCCAAGTGACAAATGTCGCTTCTCGCTTCGGTCGGGAAGCTCCGCAAGACTCGTACGGGATTCGAACACAGGATCCCTAGTCGTAGAACACGGAACCAAGTATTTATACTTCTCAAAGTTAACTGCTTGATCGCAATCCTTAACTACATTCAATTTCAATGTAGTTATTTTTTTAACAGTCGTGTTTGGCAACACTGATAAGTGAAGCGAAGTTTTTACTCTCGGCCTGCAGCCACGGCGAAACCCTGGATGTCTTCTTGCAACGTTGCTACACGTATTGGACGTCTTCTGTAATCGCTCGCCCCCTGTGTCTGTTGTCACGGTATCTTACGCTTGATCCCTCCATTGCGTAAGTTTCACAAAGTAGGAACTGTGTCCTGCTCCTTACTTCGGTTTGTGTGCGTGTGTGTTCAAAGTTCAAATATATAACATATGTATAACATACAAAAACTTACGCAGAGATATTCGAATTATCATATGCGTATAATGCATTTTCATATACATAAAACAACCGAGAGAACAATGAAATGTACATTTGATAATGGTCCCCAACAGAAACTTTGAGGAAGGAGAAAAACCTCGAGTTGAAGACATCGATTTCATTCCTTTTTGATAAATAATGCCTGTAAACAACATGTACTTGCCTTCTATGATATTTATTAATTCCACTGTAGTAAACACTACTTGCTAGATGGCAAAATAAAATATAAACTACATATATACTCTTCCCGTTTCTAAACCTCATAATTTATAGCCGTGTATTAGAATGCACTTTATAATTAATAATGCAATGAAGTAAATGGTCGCACAGTATTTAGGTTTAATGGAAGATAGAGCATTCCTTCCCTCAGTGTGGTCTTTATAAAACAATATTTACAAAGTTACAGAAGCAAATGTACTTGAAGGGACAGCGAAGCGTTAGGTAGATTTTATGCCATCAAATATATGTGGCGACTGCTACAAAAAAAGTAAAGTTCCCCCTGTGTATGGCACCGTGTCGTGACACCATTCGAGCAAATGATATGGCTCCACACATTCTCGATCTCTGCCGTATTGAAGGAGACATGAATGATCAACACCACGCTCTGATGTAATCTAGGGGTCCCGGGTTCGACACGCGGTGGAGGCACATGGTACAGTGATTCGGATCCCACTTAACTGTAGGTCCAGTCCCGATTAGCCTTACTGTGCATAAAGTGGACTTAAAATTCCAAATCAATCAATGAATCAAAAACCACGCTCTGGTGAAGCATTATAAAGGGAAGTCTCCTCAAAACGAACGTATTCAGTAGATTCGACTATATTGCAGCTGACCTTCGTGGAGGAAAGGTTAGCACAGTGCGTTACGACGGTACGTGGTTTCGGTTCGAATCCCGGTCTGCTCATGGGTGTTTTTTTGACGGTGAATTTCATCATATTATTACTCGTCCACGTCGTTTGGATTAGCCAAAAATGAAAAAAGCGACGCTAAAAATAATCTAATAAAATGTATTCATTTTTTACCTTCCGGCCTCCATGAAGAAGTGGCTACGAAGCTAAAGCCCTACTTTTGAATCCTGGGTAAGGAATGAATATGTCATCGTGTTCGTTCTGACTCCACCATTAATGCGCATTAACGATTAACCTACGACGTAGAAATACGCTTAAAATAAACGTAAATATACGTTACTTTCTTCTGTTGCTTCATTAATGTAGATCATTTCTCTATCCTAGGGAAAAAATGTTAGTTTAGCAACGTAAAGAATATTCACTTTCGGGGCAATCCAAGGCATTGAGAGGCAGTGGTGAAGCAAGGGGTGCGAGAAATGCGCAACCGCACGGGGCCTCGCGCCTAAAGGTGTCTCGAGTCGCATTAGCTTCATACGGAAAATGTTATAAATAGAAGTGGGGGAAAAACATGTGGGCAATAATATTAAACTATTCTGTATTCATCTGGTTTTAAATTCTAGTTAAACATTATAATTTGAATGAATACGTCAAATCAGGGGCATAACATACAGGCAGGCAGGAATAAGTAAAAAATGATCGTCGTTTTTCTCACGTGAAACAGTTAGAAACAATTCACGATAACTTGCTTAGACATTTGTTCCCATTTATTCTTTCATTAATAAAAAGCCCGTTGTCTTGTATTCTCTTCTTTCGCTTTACCTTTCACTCCCGATTATAATAAGTTAACAACAAACGCCTCCAACTGCCACGAAGGAAGTGAGAGGCATTTGAAGTTCGTGTTGTTTCATTCCTTCCTAGAACAGGCTCGTACCTAGGATTTTTTGAGGAGGTTGGAGACAGATCCGAAAATGTGGAACAAAAGGGAAGATCCGAATCCTGTTGGATTTGTTGAGTTAGATTATTTTACGTTGATTTTCTGACACTTTGGCTTATCGCGATGATGGGGATGAGTAACGATATGATGAAATTTATCAAGGAACACTCACAAAGAACATCCAAGGCCAACCCTGGATTCGAACCCGGAACCCACGGCTTCGTAGCGCGCTGCGCTAACCACTCCGTCAATGTGGTCGACCCTGGTCGGCGCAATTCTGTTGGGAGTACTGGATGTGACCACCAATGTTTCGGTAGTATTATTGTACGAGCTAGTGCTAGCTCGTAGATACATTGCTAAGTGTACACCCAATGGTTAAAGCAATATGTCCATCTCCTTTGAATTTTCATTCAGTCTGTTTTCCACAGTGTCATGATAATGGGTTGAAATAGAAACGCAGATGTCAACATAAGCTTCACATCAAGAGAATCAATGACCCCTTAGAAGAACACAAGATGTAGGGTAAAGAGAGAATGAAAATGGTGGTGAATAATTTGCCTACTATTATCTTTCCTAGCTATAGAATTGTAGAGTTGCAATGTTATGGTCCAAAGTATCGGGAAAAAATCAACTCACCGATAAGCCCTCTGCCCCCTATCCGACAATCAGCATTCAGCAACACTATCGCTTACAGACTAATGTTGGTGCTTATTGTTTGCATTCAATTCTCAGAAGTTGAATAGTACTGTGTTCCGCAAACTAAAAATGTTTTCATTATTTTAGAAACGTTCTTGTACCAGCACCATTGAACAGCCATGATAATTCTATGGTTAGAAAATAATACATATATTAATTAAATTATACGTATTAGCAACCATTATTAAAATGAAGAACATGTCAAAATGTGAGTTACCCCCCCCAAAAAAAATAAACATTTTCGAAACACGACTTAAGTTTGAAATATATTGGGACAGGGATTAGAAGAAATGGACTGTCGCGACTAAATTGGAATGTCTTGTAAACACGCATCAATGATTATAAAACAAAAAAATACATGGACAGTTTACTTTCCCTTGGTAGATAAGGTTTAGCATAGTGCTCTCGCAAAGGTGGAAAAAAAGGGGGAAGCGGCTGCTCGCCCCCCACTTCCCCTTAATTTCCGCCACTGGATGCGGGCCTCGCCTTCTAATCTCGTCCAGGGCTTCGCATATTGCTACGCAACTGAGAGAGGATTACTAAATTCAAAATTCCACCTTTCGAAGCGTCATACATGGATTGTGCACTTATTAATATACTTATTGTTAGTTGATTTAGCTCATTTGACGTCGCATTTCTACCACTTCTGGCTAATTGCGAGGATGCAAATGAATGCCAGAAATGAATGAAGGGACAATCACAGATTTAAGGGTCTTAGCAATAGCAAACAAATTTCGCGACGTGTGACCGTCGCATTACATTACCTTCTCCCCTCTCTCTTGCCATTACTGTGTGCCTTGTTCCTTCAAATTCTGACATGTTTTTGTATGATGTTCAGATGCTATGCAAGAATAAAGATTGGAATTGAAAGCGTTTTGGAGGAAAACTGAAGTAAATTTTGCATTTAATTCTAACGATGTTAATACAAATAAATAAACTATGTAAACATGTGTAGAATTAGTGACTTAGTTCAGATCGACAAGTTACTGTTCCTAGCCTCCCCGATGGCGAAGTGGTAGCGTCGTCGCCTTGTAATCAAGGGGTCCCGGGTTCGATACCCGGTGGAGGTACAAGTGGTTCGAATCCCACTTTAAACTGTAGGTCCAGTCCCGATTAGCCTTACTGTGCATACAGTGGACTTAAAACACCAAATCAATCAATCAATCAAGTTACTGTTCCTGGATATAAGGTAAAGAGATAATGGGTTGTTGCAAGTCTACTTTGTGAACAGATCGACTAATCGGGACTGAATGGGATCCGAAACAATATGTGCCTCCACCGGACATCGAATCCAGGAGCCCTTAATCAAGGTCCGTAGAATCATTCTTCCTCCCCGTCTGAGAAGGTCCCGTCATAACTGGGCTTTTCTAACAACCCCTGCGGTCGAGAATTCTGTGACGTCATCGCGAAAGCACTTGCCTTCCTTCGCCAGTCTTTTCACATGGAAGCGCATTGGAGGCACGAATGTTTTGAATTAGTATACAGACCTATATGTATGCAATTGTTGTTGGAATTTTTGTATGCAACGTCGTATTTAGAGGGTGGGTTCTGGGGTCAAGCTCCCCCGGAAAACTTGCGAAGTAGCTACTTAAATTTAAAAAGCAAAATACTTGATTACAGTATGACCAGTGAGCCGGAACGCTCCGGAACTCTGTTGAAGGAACTCAGTTCCTGCTGCGACATAATACACGAAAGTCCATTCTTTGTTACACCTTGTAAACAATAGGTAAGGAGGAAGGAGAAAGATCTTGAACTAAATTTTACTCTTGTCGGTGGTTGGTCCGAAAATTTAGAAAAAAAAATACATTTCGGTAATAATAATAATTATATATTATTATTATCGCAAGTTAGCCAAAAATTGGCCAAAAAGCGAAGTAAAATAAAGCATTTCAATCAATATCAATAAATCAATAAAAATAACAATCTCGGGTCTCGTAGCAGTCAGACGCCCTACCGACTTAATCACCACAGCTCCCTGCCTCCATTCACAAATCATCCATAATTATTACATAATAATAATTATTATTCCTATTTTATGAAAGTCAACCCTTTACGCACTCTGCCATAGATCCGTCTATTCTTTGTCTTTTAACATAGTATTATTAGCAGATATTGTAATACCAAGACATTTTTGTGTGATACATATTATACTATTATATGTGATACAATTGACCAACGTTCATGAACCCTTCCCGGAATATATTTCTAGATAAATGTCTGCGTCCATTTCATACCCCAGAAATAAAATAAAAGATATAATGAGTTAAATATTTTGTTGTAACTATTGGAAAATATTGACACCTCGTCGTTGTTTGAAATGAATTTGTCAAGGCAGAGGAGAAGCTTCCTTCCGAGGTGACGCCACAAGTTTACGACCCCCACCCCTCGCGGAAAAGGGGCTGTTATGGACAGACCTCTTCAAGGTCTCCTAATATGCTTCAAGTTCGCTGTAAAATTAACTTCAACTGCAAATAAAGATGGCGAAATGGTGTAAATGTTGTCTGCTATCGTAATTGTCCCCAATGACGTAGTGGTAACGATATTACATATAATGATTTGGTCCGGCGTTCGATCACCATTAGAGCCTCAGCGGCTGTTTCCATTGGATGATATTCAGCCAACAACGTCCCCCACAATTATGTACGCGAAATCACACCCATTGCAATGATTCCGACAAACGTTTCGGAGCGTGTTGTAAACACTCTTGAAGGTGCAAATATAACGATTATATTCTAAATGTAGTCATGCATTTTGTTTAGTCTCTTAACAGTGGGGCGTTACCCCCACACCCCCTATACGCCTTCATGGCGTAGTGCTAAGCACTTTACCTTTCTTTTACCTCTTAACAATGACCATACTATCTATCAGACTAGATAAAACGATGTGTAGGGCTTCACACACCCTTCAATCGCGGCTAATTTGGAGGTGATGGTAATGTGATGTGAACAAGAAAAAGCATTGATTAGTAGTATAGGTGCCCGGGTTGAACGCCATCAAGTGAGGATTAAAAAAACCTCAAAAACTCACTTTCTGTCCACGTTCTGTGCCTTATTTATTGCGCTGACGATGTTTCCCAGCGTAGAAAACAGCACCAAAACATCAAAAACTCACTTTACTCATTTGAGGATCACCAAAACCTCAAGAAACTCATTTTTATTAATTGAGGTTCCCCAAAACCTCAAAAACTTATTTTCTCTCCACGTTCCGCGCATTTATTTGTTGCGCTGACACAGCGTGATGAGTAAATACTATACTCTCTTATTCTTGAAGAATAAATACATCTTATCGTAATTTTCCAAGTCTCGGTCAAATGTTTATATATCGTGACCTTTGTAAACCTACCTCTCTCGGGAACCCGATGTGCCGCACACACACATATGCGCGCCTGCCTGTATTGTGACGCAAGCAAACAAACAAAATGCTTTTACACCAAAACCTCAAAAAACTCATTTTTATTAATTGAGGTTCCCCAAAACCTCAAAACCTCACTTTCTCTCCACGTTTCGCGCATTTATTTGTTGCGTTGACACAGCGTGATGAGTAAATAATGCACTTTTTTATTCTTGAAGGATGAATGCACCTTATCGTAATTTTCCAAGTCTCGGTCAAATGTTTATATATTGTGACCTTTGTAAACCTACCTCTCTCGGGAACACGATGTGCCGCACACACACATATGCGCGCCTCTTATTATTTCCGCATTGTGACGCAAGCAAACAAACAAAATGCTTTTACCTGTGGACATTTAAAAAAACTACAATTTTGTTCCCTCTCCTCTCTGCGTGTGCTATCAATGTTGACACAATGACACAAATTCAACAATACGTAGGCCTTGGGGCGACGGAAGTTATACTTCCTGGTGGAAGAATTCCCTATTGACGTATACAATTTGTTTTGTTTATATTTCAATACACATGATGCTTAGGTTACAGCAGGTTGTTAACATCAGGTCTGACAACTGTTGAGAAAACAGTGACGTCAGTTAACAGCATAGGTAGCAGTGATGCGATGCGATGCATTAACTTGTGAATTTTCGAACTCGCAAAAATGACGTGGCTGAAATGTAGGGGAAGAATGTTCTAGAGAAGATTGTCTCGGATTTCTATTGGTCCACGTTGCGTTGGCTAACATTTCACTTTTGACCTCATTAGAAAACCGTATAAAACTTAAAGCGCTGGTGTAGAAAGTTCTATTTCACTTTGAACGTCAGTGAAGAGCATTTCCGCAGGATTTTCCAAAAGTAAGTAACTTTGTTTCTTAGCTTGCATGAGTTGGCTTTGATTTATAAGTATGGCATTGCTTTCGTGAGTTGATTCTTGAAACGAGCCAAACAGATATAAGAGATTGTGGAAGGAAGGTAACTTTCTGAAAAACCAACCAGCTCTTATGTATTGTGGAAGAAAATATACTCACAAAACATGCAAAAAGAGAGAGAATATAGAAGGTGTTTCATGTCTCTCTCTGCTTTTATATATTTGAAGCATGCATCTTGGTAGCTGGAATATCTTTTTTCTTCTGTGTGCTGTTGTTGGTAGGTAGAAAATATGTGTGCGGGGCATATTTCAAAAAAAAAAATGTGTTAAATTGTTAAAGGAAGGCAAGAAAAAAATGGAGGAGAGTTGCGTGTTTTTTGATATCTAGTGGAAGTACTGTATGATTGATTTGATGTTTCAAGTCAATTTTATGCACAGAAAGGCTAATCGGGACTGGACCTACAATTTCAAGAACCACTTGTGCCTCCACCGGGTATCGAACCCGAGATCTCTTGATTACAAGGCAAGGATGTTTTTTTTTTCGCTGCGCTATCGCAGAGGCTAGTGGAAGTACTGATTGATTTGATATTTTAAGTCCACTTTATGCGCAGTAAGACTAATCGGGACTGGACCTACAGTTTCAAGAACCACTTGTGCCTCCACCGGGTATCGAATTTTTGATTACAAGGCTATCGCTGTGCTATCGCAGAGGCTAGTGAAAGTACTGATTGATTTGATGTTTTAAGTCTATTTTATGCACAGAAAGGCTAATCGGGACTGGACCTACAGTTTCAAGAACCACTTGTGCGGGTATCGAACCCGAGATCTCTTGATTACAAGGCAACGACGCTACCGCTGCGCCATTGCAAAGGCTAGTGGAAGTACATAGTTATTCGAATCTTATTTTTTTTAAATATTTAGTTTTTATGCACGCTTATTGATATTAAACCTCAAATTAAATAAAATCTGACAACTATATCGAATTATACTTATGGCTACAACGGGCATTCGCAAGAAATGGCTTGAGATTTTTTTTTTGCTACGTAAACAAAATGGCCGACGTACCAAATATGAACAGGGTATATAGATTTGAGAGATGGATAGAAAAAAAAAGTTAATTAAAATTTAATTTCATGATTGCAACACGGAATTTAATAATTGATTTTATTTATTTTACTTCGCGTTTTGTGCCTCTTGGTTAATTTGCGAAGATGGGGATGAGTGATGAAATGGATAAAAATGGACATTCACAAACAACCAAGCCCGACCGGGATTCGAACCCGGGACCCTTGGCGTCGCAGCGCGATGTGCTAACCACTCGGCCACAGGGTCGGGCAAGTACTGGTATATACATAGACCAAAGTTACATGGTTCTAGGTCCCATAGGAGCCAAGAAAATCAATGTCTTGGAAAACATCTTAAGACAAATATCTTAATCTTTAAGAAAGTCGACTTCCGGTATCTTAAGATGTTACTTCCGGTCTGTCAAGAAAATTTTCTTAAGACAAAAATCTTAAGACGTTTTCCAAGATATTGATTTTCTCGACTCCTAATTGAGCTAGGATGATGATTTTAGGTTTGTTGGATAGGATTCGACGAGAACTATTCGACTAGCAAATAAAATCGATTCCACCCCCTCAAGTTTCGGAAATACAGATTTTTTTATTTTTTTGAGAAACTTGATTTGCTGGCCTAGTTTTTACTCTAATTCGAAAATTTTAATAGCATTCGATACAAAATTAGAAGTACTCTACAACCTATTGGAGGGATGATGACTAGTGCCTGCTGTTTTCGAGTTATTTTGGATTAAAATTTCAAGATGTAATTTCTAAGATGTTTTGTAATTTATAAACTATGGGTTGTAGGAAAACAATTTTTGCTCTATCTGCTATTGCTCGACGAATACTATAAACATAAACAAAGCTTATGGTTTAATTTTAAAAAATGGTGACCTTAAAATAACTCTGTTTTCTGAAATTATGATTTATACTTCATACGCCAAGAGGGCTGAGGGTTAGAAAAAAAAGTTTGTTTGGTAGAATTATGTACACATAATATTTTTGTGTTTTCTATACACAAACTTAATTATTTTTTTTCCAATTATTTACAGGATTCATTAAGAAGCAAGAAGTAGCATATACATAAATAGCACACACCAAACCCAGCACCATCGCGAATTAGCCTTCCAAGGTTTTTTTTTTTTTTTTATTGCACAGCATTTATTTTGTGGCACTCTACTATATATATAAAATAACATACCCCACAAATATTATTTTTTTCAACAAGATGCAATCGGTACAAATTTGCCCCACTTGTGAAACTGGTGTTTCAAGGAAAAATTTCCAAAGGCACTGTCGTACCTGCGTACCTGGTAAGCGTGTGACCGCTACAGAACCATGTCCCAGGTGCGACAAACATATTACTATTAATAATTTGAAAAGGCATATAACATCATGCAAAGTCGTCGTCGGAGCACCTGTTCCACAACCGTCGACCAGCTCGACCAAGAGGAAAGCGGAAGCCGACTCGCCACCATCCGCCAAACGTGTTAAGTCTGTGGCGAAAGCAAACCAGTCTGCTTTCCAGCGTTTGTTAGAGGACTTTGTCCTCACTTCGGAGGGCTCATGCGACGTGCGTAGCTTTTTGGAGAACGTGCAAGCCAAAATTATTTCCATCCTCGGCGATGCGCTTGCAACGCACTCCACCAAATTCTACGCATCGCTACGTTGCCAGTACAAGAAGCCATCTGATGAAATTTACAGCTTCTGCCACAACACCAAGGCGAAGACGCTGCATCTGGCGGATGTCGACAACCTAGAGGTCATCTACAACAAGTTTGCCGAGGAGCTGGTGGCAAAGCAGAAGGAACATCAAGCGAAGGGCTCGGGGGGTTCGCTGTGTGGCGAGCCTCACGAACTGTGCGTCAAACTTTGCAAGCTTGTGCCTCTCTCCGCCTCCAGCTACGTCTCCTTACCATCTGCCATTGTGAATAAAAAGGCCGTCCTGAATATTCAAAACAGTGACGCCAAGTGCTTTCTCTGGTCTGTGCTTGCAGCATTGCACCCTGTCCACTGGAAAGAACACCCACACCGAGTTAACCACTACCTACCCTACGAGCCAGAGCTGGAAGATGCGATGGCTGGGATCGACTACCCGGTGGAGGTTCGGGATATTCGAAAGTTTGAGGCCCGTACACACAACCCTCGGTTGGCCATCAACGTTTATGGTCTCACCGACAAAAATGTGGTGTACCCTATCCGGGTGAGCGACGTAGACGACGATGGTGTGCAGGAAATTCATCTTCTGCTCATCAAGGACGAGACCCATCACCATTACATTCTTATCCGTTCCCTCTCTCGGCTTGTTTCGAGCCAACGGAGCAAAGACAAAACCCACATAGAAGTTTGTCGCAGGTGCTTGTCAACTTTTGATAATCGAGAACAGCAGGATTACCAGCGCATCAGAGGTCCCAACATCGCTGCCGAGAAGCTCGCTCGCCACAAGATCTACTGCAATGCCAACGAGCCTGGGGTGCCAGTCTTGCCCAAACCTGGCACCGTGGAGCGTTTCAACATGCACGGTGCCATGGTAGAACACCCCGCTATCATCATCGCGGATTTCGAAGCCTTCCTCAAACCCCTGTCCACTTGCGATCCCGATCCCGAAGTTTCCTCCACCACCCCTTACCAACTCCACGAGCCATCCAGTTTCGCATACGTTGTGGTGCGACGAGACCAGCACATCGCCCCCGAGCCCTACGTGTACCGTGGTCCCGACGCAGCCAAACACTTCCTCGAGAGGATGGTTGTCGAGGCCATCGAGATAGGGAAGGTACTGTTGGCCCCCAAGTCTATGCTCCCACTGTCCCCCGACGATCAACGTAGACACGACGAGGCCATCGCTTGCCCTGTCTGCGTCAAGGAGTACACCGCCAACAACGGTAAAGTCCAACACCACGATCACTTTAACGGTAGGTACGTTGGTCCTTGGTGCAACGGATGCAACCTCGTGGAACGGGACCCGCGATTTATTCCGATCTTCTTCCACAACGGCTCGGGGTACGACTTTCACCACCTGATTAAGCATCTTGGGTACGACAACGAGGGAATCAACGTTCTCGCCCAGAACGAGGAGCGTTACATTAGCTTGAGCAAGTGGGTTCGAATCCCAGGATCACGCTCTACCGTCGAGCTTCGCTTCCTCGACTCCCTGAGGTTCCTCCCGGCCAGCCTCGATGCCCTGGCGAAAAAGCTCAGCGACGAGCAAATGCTCATTACCTCTGCGAATTTTCCAAACTTGGACGCCGGTCTCTTCAGACGTAAGGGGGTCTACCCCTACGAATACGTCACCGACTCTACTAAGTTTGCGGAGACGTCGCTGCCTCGTCGAACAAACTTCTATAGCAAGCTACGAGGCTCGAACATCACCGACGAAGAATATCACCATGCCCAGTCCATGTGGCGCGAGCTGGGTTGTCGAACTCTCGGGGACTACCACGACGCCTACCTCAGACTTGATGTGACGCTCCTCGCCGATGTGATCCAGGCGTTTCGTGCAACTACGAAGACCATCTACAAGCTGGACCCTGCATACTTCTACAGTCTTCCCGGACTGGCATGGTCGGCCATGCTTCTTGTTACGAAAGTCAGGCTTGAGCTTTTTTCGAACGTGGACATGATGCTGTTTGTGGAACGTGCCGTGCGGGGTGGAATGGTCCAGGTGTCGCAGCGACACTCGCACGCCAACAATCACCACATGGCCACCGGTTACGACCCCTCACAACCGTCCAGCTACATCATGTACACGGACGTCAATAACCTCTACGGACACTCCATGATGCAGCCACTCCCCTTTAGTGGCTTCGAGTGGGCTGATCCCTCCAAATTTGACGTTGAAGATTTTGCCGATGTGGAATGCGGATTTTTTGCCGAGGTGGACCTTGAGTTCTCCGAGAAGCTGCAGGATTTGTTCTGTGATCTTCCGCTAGTCCCGGAATTCAAATGCCCGCCTGGCTCGAACCAAGCAAAGCTCGTCATGGACTTCGAGCCCAAAAAGCGTTATGTCCTGCACTACCAAAACCTCCGGTGGTTGATGAAGCAAGGGGTTACTGTCCGCACAGTACATCAAGTTTTGATGTTCGAGCATTCTCCATGGTTGAGGCCATACATCGAGCTCAACACCAAACATCGCACAGTCGCCACTTCTGATTTCGATCGCGATTTCTTCAAGTTAATGAACAATGCGGTGTTCGGGAAAACTATGGAGAATGTGCGAAATCGTGTAGATGTGAGGCTAATATCAAACAAAGCACAATGTCGCAGGCTCGTAGCAAACCCGTTATTCAAATCGAGGACCATTTATAATGAGCAGCTTGCTCTGGTGCATATGAGGAAGAACAAGGTGATGCTCAACAAGCCAATTTATGTTGGTGCCTCAGTATTAGACCTGAGCAAGCTGCACATGTTTCAAATATATTATGGGATACTACGCCAGCACTATAACGACAATATCAGCCTACTCTACACGGACACGGACAGCTTGGTGTACCACGTCCGCACAGCCGACGCATACGGGGATATAGCCACGGTTCCATCTTTGGTTAACCTATTCGACACCTCGGGCTATCCCCAGCCGAACCGATACAAAATCCTGACTCCCAACAAGAAGGTGCCTGGCAAACTCAAAGACGAGAAGGACGGTGATGTAATTCTCGAGTTTGCCGGTCTTCGCGCCAAAGCCTATACTATTCGGGCAGAAGGATCCATCACGAAAAAGGCTAAGGGTGTGGGCAGGCAGGTCGTCCAAGAGCACCTCAAGTTCGAGGATTACGTCAAAACCCTTCAAACTAGGACGTCAATTCCAGGAGTGGAGCAGCGCATCCAGAGCGTCGACCATGTGTTGACCACCAACCAGGTGAGAAAGGTTGCCCTGGACGCACGCGACGACAAGAGGTGCGTTCTGAAATGTGGGATTCACACGCTCCCGTGGGGCCACCATCGTCTAGAAACTAGTAAGATATGCCTCAAATGTAGTAAATAGTATGTATGTACGAAAAAAAAAAAACAACAAACAATTTATGTAACAGAAGTTCTAATTTAATATAGCCAAGATACTAGAACAATAGTGTTTATCATCAAATGAAAAAAAACAAAACAGGTGGAGGTTTGGGATTTTTAGCGGGACTAACTCCCTGCCGCGCCCTACGGGGTGAATATGGGGCACACGCAGGGCCAAAGGGGAAGTTCCTTTGTGCGTTCAAGTGTGATTTTATTTCTAAAATGCATCAAAATTAATTTTTTTATTATTTTTTGTTCCAGATTATTCTCACAAATGTAAGAAGGTGTTCCTCGCAGTACATCCTAAACATTGCGTTGCAAGTTAATCTAATATTTGAACCTACGGTCAGTATAATTTTTTGATAATTATGTGATTTTTTTTCTTGTACTTAAAACTGTTCGGTCACTCTTTCATTCTTGACATCATACACAAGAGACTTCTCTGCAATCAGGATGACGCTGCACAGAGTATCGGCAGTTAGCGCGTCGTGGAACTCGCAGACGACCTTGATGTTGGTGCGATCGTTGACTACCACCTGCTTCCTTTTTGTGGTGTTGATGACGAACATCGGCCTGTGGATTTTGAATTCGCTGGGAGTGTAGTACATGTCGACGTTTCCCTCTGTTACTCTCTTGTAAGCCGTGTAAGCTTCGTAAAGTTTGAGGTAATCGTCTTTGGTTATGTCCAGGTTGTAATTCTCGCGCGGGAACACTTCGTTCCTGCCATTCTTCAGATAAACGTTCTTGATCTTGCAGTCGTCGAATTTACTGGAATCTTTTTCCTGATTGTTATCGCGCCCGGTCTGAAAGAGTACAATAACGAAATCTGGCATGTCGAACTGTATGTTGTTGAACTGAGTCGTCACGTCGAATTCCATGTGACTTCCCGACGCCAACTTCTGCACGCACTGGTAACCGTAAAAGTGAATCGGCACCTGTGGACTCTTCAAGATCTCCGCTTTGTACTTGAGGGCGTAATTCGTTTCGTATTCCACGATCGGCATTCTCAACTCCATGCTCCGGATGACGCACTTGGCTGCTTCGGGTAAAGTGTTGGCTATCGGCGTGCCGTCGGCGTTCAAGTTGGTGTATCGCATCAGTGCGTCGTTGTCGTTGGCCGCTCTTCGAAAGGTGACGCGCAGTCCTCCCTTCCACATGATCTCCTTGTAGTCCGAGAAGAATCCCGGCAGCAGACGCATGGGAAAGAGCACCGTGTGATTTCTCGTCGATATTTTCGTCCCCGCTTCGAAACCTCCCGCCTGATAGTATGCCGCGTCCGTTTTGGATAATTTCAATGTTCCCACTGCCGTCGACGTGATGCCTGGATAATCGATTCTGTCGATGACGGCGTTGTGTTTCCTCACCTCCACCTGCGAGAACAGGTGAGGCACGAAGTTGTCCACGAGTTTCAAATTGGCATTGGGCGGAAACGCTTCTCCGCTTTCTTTCTTCACCACGTCGAATTGAAGGTAGAGGTCCGCTCTGTGAGGATGAACGAACCCGTCGCCTACGTCCACGTCGTATTCGATCTCCCTGTTCGCTTCGTTGAGATTGGCGAACGTGCGACGGTTGGGAGGGAAAGATTGTAATTCGTAACTTTCGATTTGCTCCATTTTCACTATGTGTGTTATTTATTATACGTTGATCTCCACGATGGCAGTGGTCGTTGCACCTGCGAAATTTACCACCTCTCCTTTCTCGTTCGTCACCACCAACTCTATGTCGTCTATGCGGTTGCGACATACTGGAAAATAGATCGGCGAAGAGGGTGTGTAGATGATCGGTTCCATGAATTCGGAACTGGGTTTGAACGTGGCGATGATTCCCGTCTGCTTGTGACTTCCTAGTAATCCGTCCGAGGATTTCGTGATCATGCCTTCCGCTACGTTACAGTGTACGTTCAGAGTCTCGATGGCCAAGAATTTAGGAATGTTGGTTGCCGTGTGTTTGATGCCAGCTTCGAGTTTTGTGTCGTTCTCGAAACCTAAAAGTTCTCCCATGGTGCCCAGGTCCACCGTCTCCGTCGCCGACACGATTTCCACTCTGTGCGTGACCGAATTTTGAGAAAGGTACGTGCCTTTGGGTAATTGAGCTTGCAAAGTGGATAGATTGTATTGGCCTGGCGTGACGACGATGTGTTCGCTTCCGACGCTAATTTTGTTATTGTGCTGCGTGACGTTAGGTATGAGGTACATGCTGTAGAATGCACGCAGAACCACGGATTTAGGATAGACGATGTCGTCGTGCAGCGTGAGTTTCAAGATCGAAGATTCGCTCGTGAGATGGAACACGCCCATCGTGTTTCAGGTTCCACAATGCTTTCTGGAAATCTTCGATCGTAGGCTTATTTATTTTAGAGAGAAACGCGAGCATGGAGAGACAGAGATGACCGCAGTTCTCGTCTCCGAAATTTTGAATGCGTTCGTCGTTGTAGTATATAGAAGTTTTGTTCGTTTTCAGATAATAGACTAAATTTGTAGGTGGAGCACCTCCGAAAGAATCGAAAACGAATGCTTTATTATTTGCGTTGTGGTAACATATCCAATGCGTGCCTGGATTTTCTTGACTGTCCAAGTTGACTACGCCGCATTCTTTTTTTTAACGGTTGAAGGTAACGAGTCGGACATGAAAACTCCTCTGAAGTTTTTGATTCGTAACGGTTCGATCAGAGATTTAATGTCTCGGTTGGTGAGTGCTGCTGTTTCTTTTTTTTAAACTTTTTCATCACGCCCTTCCCTTTCTTTTCCATGGCCAGATTATGACGTTTTTGTTCTTCCAATTCCGCCTTGTTCTTCTTCGAGTCGATGACGGTTTTCGCGATGGCGGCGCTTCCGCCAGCCAAACTTCCAACGGCCCCTAATGCTGCCAGGATGGCCGGGATGCTGAATATGAAACCTCCGATCTTTTGCTGTTTCCGCGAACGCTGCAAGCGTCTCAATTGTGGAGTGCTGAGAAGCAATTTCATTCCGTGTCCTTTCGTCAAGCAAGAACGTTTTTTCTCGCGTTGTTTCTTGGTGAGTAACCCATCGAGGGCACCTAGATTTTTTAGATTGGAGTATGGTATCTGGTACACGACACCCTTGGGCTTCATGTTGAGGCTCTCTCTATATTTTTTTTTTACGGTATGTTATTTATATATATAAATGTTCTGAGATTTTTTTTGTTTCCCTCTCGTGTAATTTTTTTTTAAGGTATGTTATTTATATATATAAATGTTCCGAGATTTTTTTGTTTTGTGTAATTTTTTTTTCAAGGTATGTTATTTATATATATGTATGTTCCGAGATTTTTTTTGTTTCGTGTAATTTTTTTTCAAGGGGTGTTATTTTATATATACTCCGCACAGCCGTTACACAAATTCTATTACGTGCTTCGTTTTCTTACCAAGAAGTTCCTTTGTCCCCTTGTACACAATTCGAGTTTTGTTCTCGATTAAGATAGATAGCTTCTGGTCGGATAACATGTTAGCATATCGATCTGGTAAAAATAGACTGTATTGTGCGTTGAGCAACAGACGCACCTTGGGACCATACTGGGTAGAAACAATTGAACCGGAAGTTATTGTGTAAGGTTTGTCGACTTCCAATTCCTGAATTTTTACATATTCGACTGACAAATCTAGCATTTGTTTTAATGCTTGGAGATCACTCATTTTTTCAGTCGTCATATCGAAGAGAAATTTCAGTGTGTGTTAGAGAAATTTAATTTTTTTTCACAATATGTGTTATTTATATATACCGAAGACTATTTTTTTTTTCACGATGTGTGTTATTTATATATCAAGTTTTGACACGTATATATATTATTATTTTTTTAACAGAAGAAGAAAGTTCGTGCTTCGGAAAACGCGATGATGTGCGTGATGATTTCTTCCATCTCCTGCTTCGACTTATGCCAATCATCCGTGTATCGTCTTCTTCCCTGCCTCGCCTCGTGCAGTTCATCTAACCTATCGTTTAATTTTTCCCCTGCGGCCGAAAAAAGAGTGTCGAGATCACCGCACCTCATGCCACTGATCTTACGAAGACGGTCCTTGACAGCCATTTCACAAGGGATGCGAAATTCCGGCGTTGATTTCGCTATGATTAAAAATTTATTAACATCTCTGTTTACTGCCTGTTTAAAAATTTTACATAGCAGTTCGTGCGGCAAATTAGTTATACGAGTCATGATGTTTTTTTTTGTTTTTTTTTTACTGTATGTTATTTATTTACACACCCCACCCAAATTTTTGTTTCGTGTTCATGGCGATGGTGGTGCCCAGTGCTGCAACTCTTTCTCCCAGCGAAGCGTCTCTGCTGACGAATCTTTCGAAAGCTGCGTGCTCCAATTTCTTGTCTGCTTCGTGACATGCATCCAGATCCGTCTGCGTGGTGTTGTAGGTGATGTCGTGATCTTTGCATGCGGCGTCCAACGGATTCACACCCTTGTCTCCTCTCTCCAATCTTTTCTCGAGTTTGGTACCCGGTCCGCAGTACTGGTAGCCAGGTAAATGCATCTCGAAAGGTAACTTGTTGATGATGTCGTTCACAAGTCCCTTTCCTTCGGCCACGTTCCAAAATCTCGGAGGCAGCGTGTTGATGATTTTGATGAGGTAACCTATGCCCTTGTTGTCGTTCACGATGAAGTTGGAAAGTTGCGTGCTGATCATGTCCACGATGCCAACCTTCTCGTTGTAGAAATTACGATTGCCTGCATTCTCCTCTCCTGCAATAACCAACAACCTGTCTATGAGCTTGCGCACATCGTCCACCCACACAAATTCTTTGGGCAGAGTGTTGTAGAGTTTGACGCCGCTGCCTGTTTTGACCTGGTTCCATATCGGCTTGATGAGATTCCTGTACTTCTCACCGCTGCTGGATTTGACGCGATTCTGCGTAGCATCGTTGTTTTGATACAAGGCATCCGTCAAAATCAAAATTTCCTTGTAACTCTGGTAATCTTCGTCGGTGTAATCCTTCGGCTGCTTTTTGGCAACAAGTTCCCACAGTCCCACCGTACCCGGATACCTGTTCCAGCTATCCTTATCGCCTAAATTGACTTTAATGTCGTTGCCTTCGAAGGTCACCTTCGATTTCCCAATCTTCCACACCACACCCTCGTTGGTTTCCATGCTCGGATACAATCCGAACACTTCATCCTAGTCGAATTTCCCCGTGCTCAGGTAGTCTCGTGCCAAAGGTCCCAACTCGATTTTATCCGAAGACGTGCTGCTTATGGCTCGACGTCGTGGTACGTCCTTCAGTTCGAACGGTGTCGAAGGAATGCTCGAAATGGGCGTGGGTACGGTGTAACTTTTAGCTGCAAGTGGTACGAGTTCGTTGATCAAATTTTTATTTTGTTCCGTGACACCTTTAATTTCTTTACCTAGATCGCTGATGGCATCGATCACAGGCTGATCTTGACGTTTCTTCTCTTCGTAGAATCCGCGATTCTCGGATTTCCAACCTTTGAAGCGTCTCGCGAGGTAATCGCGAAGCTTAAGATTTTCGTCTTCGATTTTTCGTTTCGTCATAACGTTATTTATACACGTCGTTTCTCACAACGTTGCAACGTTTAGAAAGTCGTTGATTTTGTTTCTGTATTTTCCGTCGTTGGGTTTCCTTGTCATGTCGATCGTCGCAAATCCGAAATCGTCACTGTTCCAACAGTGGGAGCAGCGTTCCGAAAATTGATTGTAGTTTATGTCTCCGCCTACGTAGTCATCGTACGCGTGCTTGAGGTTGGTGTGATTTTGACGAAACAAACATATAAAATTAGCGTTGTCGCGTACTAACTGTTTTGGAATTTTGGAAAACGTTTGAGCTAGGTAAAAGCAATCCATTCCTTTGTGACGACCTTGCGTGAAAAAATTGCGAATTTCATTTTGATTTTCCAGGATGACGTCGTCGAACACAACAACTGAATTTTCACGGCAATCGTCGAGTAGTTTTATTTCCGAAGCGAACGTTGCAATGTCCAGACCATCGTACAGTTTCATCAGTTGCTGGTATTTGGGTTGCTCCAAACTTTTCGAGAACACGTACAGGTGCCTGTTCTTCCAATCTAACCAATTCGGTGCGAGGAGAAAATTGTCCACGAGCAGTGTCGTTTTCCCACACCCCGAAGAACCTACGATTAGACAGCGGATGCTGTCGGGAAGAAACTCACCGTTCTTTTTTTTTGTTTGACTTTCCGAATCCGGTAGACGCTTCACCACGTTCCACGTACTCACAAGATCACTTCGTTCGCGTCGATCCAACTCTTTTCCGCAAGTCCCAGCCATTTGACAAACAGTTTGTCACCTTTCCTACGCAATACTTTCTCGATGAGGTACGTGTCAGGATGTTTCGTTTTAGAGAGTTCCTCTTCGTAAAATCTTCCTTTCAAAATCTCGCCGCTACTATCTTTTATTATATACGTGTGTCGGTTTCCGGGTAAAACTCGAATCACCGTAAAAAATTCCGTGCTCCAATTTTTTGTGAATCCCTTCTCGAAGGTGCGTTTGAATTTGCTGATTCTTACCTGGTCTCCAATTTTGAATTTTGATTTCTTGGTAGTCGTGGGAGTGTACTTTGGACAGTAAACTGTAGAAATTAAACGCTGCTCGTCAGATTTCGAAACGTCAGCTGGCTTCATGCCTATTGTTCTGTGTACCGTATCATTATAGGTGTCGACGAGTTCCGGCAGGATGTCGACCCATTTGTAATTTCCCCGAAGCGTGAATCGTTTCCACATGTGTGTTTTCAAGGTTCGATTAAATCTTTCCACGATGCTGGCATTGATGTGGCTGAAGGTCGAATAATGTCGAATGTCATGTTTTTTAATAAACTTTTGGAATACGGTGTTGTAAAATTCTTTACCGTTGTCCGTTTGCAAAAACCGAGGTCGTCTGTTGCTTTCGCGAAAAATTAATTTGAATGCTTCCGTGACGCATGTTCCCGTTTTGGCTTTCAACGGCAGAGCCCATGCGAATTTCGAAAATGTGTCTATGACGGTGAGGAGGTACTTGTTGCCCTTGTTCAATTTATGTACGTTTTTTAGATTGCCGCTGCTCATCTCCACAAGGTCACTTTGCCAGAGGTCGTCGATTCCCTTGGTTACCACCGCCAAACGTTCGTAGTTGCGGCGTGCAGGTTTATGCAATTCTTCGACGATGGCTTGCCTAGACATTTTTTTAGAGATTACGTTTGAAGAGAAGCACCAGCGTGATGGGATTCAAAGAGGGTGGCACTTCGCTCGTGTTTTGAATGATCAGCTTATCGCCGGCACTCACGTCGAAAACGGTAAGATCTTCGTCTTCGTGTATTTCATATACGTCGCGCGTTTCGTTCCAACGTGCCAGAGGAATGTTTCCTGCTTTCTGGACACCACGATTCGATATCAACGTCATGGTGGGAACGCTAGCTTTTCTGCCGTGAGACCAGTACGAAAATTCGTTTATCTGAATCGTGCCATCGAGGAGAAACTTGTAGTACGGATGATAAGGATGTAGCATGTACAGTTTGTTACCTTCGACGAACGTGGAGATTCTCTGTTGATTGGGTACGCTGTTGATTTCGATGGCTTGCAGAGAATGCAGTTTAGCAAATTTAGTATCGACGCTAACGAGGTTGCTGTGAAGCTGTCCCAGTGTATTTTGTAAGGGCAACAAATATTCGACTATGGTATTCGTTACGGTAGAAAATGACGGTTTGATTTTCACTTCCACGTTCAACTGCTTGTAGTTTTCGTTGAGTTCTTGCAGCTTGGCACCGAAAGAGGCCAGCGTCGATTCCTGCGTGGATTCCAGCACTCCAACTTGATCTCTGATGTTGACGACAATACTCTGAAGGTTCTCGACTTGATTTAATTTCGAACTTTTCTCGGTAAGATCGTTCACGATGCTTCGCATCTCGGTAAACTGCGTGTGAAGGTCGGCGACGCTCTGCGAAGTGGGCAGCGTCGACACCAGCGAACTGATTTCGTCTCGAATCTGTTCCACGTTCGCCGTTTCCGTTTCCAGTCGTTTCAGCATACGTGATATGTTCCTTTTCAAAGCGTGCAATTCTTTGGAGGTGGGGAGATTGGCCACCCTACTCTCGAGATCGCTCAACGAACTTTTGATGTCGCTCGATTCGGATAGTGCCGTCACGGCCGTTTTCAATTTTTCCAAATCTTCGCTCGAAGGTACGCTCGTCCGTAACGATTCCAAGTCAGCCTGTATGTTGTCCAGCACGTGATGAAAATGAGCAAGGTTCGATTCGACGTTCAAATTTTCCAAATATTCCATCTTCTGCTAGACCGTGCTTAACGTGTCTTGAATGCTCGTCAACGCGCTTGCTTCAGCGTGAATATTTTTAATTTCTTCGTTGATCAACTCCAGAGACGCCTGAAGCGTAGCGATGGTGGTTTGAATGTGTTCGAAATCTTGATAGGCTTCCAATTGAATTTTTATGTTCGCGACGCTTTTACCGATGACCTGCAGTTCGTCCGACGATGGTAGGTTTGTCATGGTATCTTCCAAAGTCTGCAACTTGGATTTAATTTCTTGCAATGTGCCGGTGAATTCTTCTTGTAATTTGGAAACGACGACGTGCAAGCGTTCTACATCAATATCCTTCACAACGGTTTGAAGTTCAGAAAAATTATTTTCTATTGCGGAAGTTCGTTCTTCGATTTCGAGTTTCAATTTTTCCAAATCTTCATTTTTCGATTGAAATTGCTGTAATTTGGCCAAATCATTTTGAAGCGAATCCACGCTCAACTGTATATTTTGAACGCTGTCGTAAGAAGGTACGTCAACATAATTTTTTATGAGCGTTTTCAGTTCGGAATCGATTTTCAAAATAGGGTCGAGACATTGCGTTTGGAGCGTAGCGATCTCCGACTCTAAACTTTTGTTTAAGGTCTCCTGCAAAGCGATCAAATCGCTCCTCAACTTTTTAATTCGGACATCCAACATAAGAATCTCTTCTGCATGGTCTACACGCTTGGTGTTGCCGAAATTATCGTTAGGCATTTTTGGTTAACGGTTATTTATAATAGGATAGACAATTCGTAATTCTACGAAGAGAGGAACAAGTTTGTCGTAATCTCCTAGAAGTTCCACATACAGGTAATCTCCTGCGGAAACATCGTACGTAATGTTAGAAAGCATCTTGTCGTGCTTGATTCGAAAAATATTCTTGCCGGTAGATATCTTGATTTCGCCTACGTTTTCCGGATTCACGGTGATTTGAAGTTTCCCGTCGATCGGAATTTCGTAAAAATGTAAATTGTTGTTGAAGACGTAAAACATCTTGCCGATTTCATCATCCAATTTCGTCCAAATGCTGTTGAGGTGAATGATCAACAGACCGTTGAGTTTAGATAACACGGAAGGTAAGAGGTTATTGGAATTTGGTGGTGCAGTTTCCATGATGGTCTGTTTTTTGAAACCGAACAAATTCATAGGCATGCTGGTTATTTAAGAATATGGTCAAAATTTTTTTTTTGTAATAACAGTCAAAAGAAAATTTTGCCCCCTTGGGAAGGCCCTCATAGTGTGGCAACACTGCGTCCACATCGCCGGTGGCGACATCTAGTAGCAAACACTAGAACTATTTCCACAGGTATCGTCTTCATGTTCTCGACTGAAATATTAAAACAAACGCGGAGTCCAATATCGGTGCGTCACAATACAGGCAGGCGCGCATATGTGTGTGTGCGGCACATCGTGTTCCCGAGAGAGGTAGGTTTACAAAGGTCACGATATATAAACATTTGACCGAGACTTGGAAAATTACGATAAGATGTATTTATTCTTCAAGAATAAGAGAGTATATTATTTACTCATCACGCTGTGTCAGCGCAACAAATAAATGCGCGGAACGTGGAGAGAAAATAAGTTTTTGAGGTTTTGGGGAACCTCAATTAATAAAAATGAGTTTTTTGAGGTTTTGGTGATCCTCAAATAAGTAAAGTGAGTTTTTGATGTTTTGGTGCTGTTTTCTACGCTGGGAAACATCGTCAGCGCAATAAATAAGGCACAGAACGTGGACAGAAAGTGAGTTTTTGAGGTTTTTTTAATCCTCACTTGATGGCGTTCAACCCGGGCACCTATACTACTAATCAATGCTTTTTCTTATTCACATCACATTACCATCACCTCCAAATTAGCCGCGATTGAAGGGTGTGTGAAGCCCTACACATCGTTTTATCTAGTCTGATAGATAGTATGGTCATTGTTAAGAGGTAAAAGAAAGGTAAAGTGCTTAGCACTACGCCATGAAGGCGTATAGGGGGTGTGGGGGTAACGCCCCACTGTTAAGAGACTAAACAAAATGCATGACTACATTTAGAATATAATCGTTATATTTGCACCTTCAAGAGTGTTTACAACACGCTCCGAAACGTTTGTCGGAATCATTGCAATGGGTGTGATTTCGCGTACATAATTGTGGGGGACGTTGTTGGCTGAATATCATCCAATGGAAACAGCCGCTGAGGCTCTAATGGTGATCGAACGCCGGACCAAATCATTATATGTAATATCGTTACCACTACGTCATTGGGGACAATTACGATAGCAGACAACATTTACACCATTTCGCCATCTTTATTTGCAGTTGAAGTTAATTTTACAGCGAACTTGAAGCATATTAGGAGTACTGTATTCCCAACTAATTGCCCCCATGCACACGCCACTGTTGCTTGTGTATATAAGTGTTCACTCACTTACAAGCGAAACCGAAACTCGAGCTCTCAGCGAGACAACTCCCGACTGTTTGGCGCCTGAAATAGACGTTCGTTGGAACATGCATTTCTACAGTCGTGGCCTTTGTCCCACTGCTTTGGTTGCCATGAAGTATTTTGACAGGTTTCCGTCGTTCGCTGCAGGATACATGCAAGGCTTAACAGAAGAATGTTAATGATATGCATATGATATAAAATGGTGATTATGATTCGGAAATTAATACATGATTTCTCTTCTGCGGAGTGCAAGAATTTTCTCTTGCGATAAAATTAACAACACCGAAATAGTAATAGTAAAAAAATATTTAACCAGAAATCAACCTCTTGATATATTACCAAAGCAATTACCAATCTTTGTTTTTTAATACTGCCGATACTGTGCGTAAATGCAGTCTGTAGCTACCCCCTGCCCCCAAAATGATATGTTTATTGTCTCTTTATATATATATATATATATATATATATATATATATATGGTTCTAATTAATTACTTATTTGCCACATACGACAGATGAAATCGACATAGGAATTCGAAGCCGAATTTATTGTGCTAAGAAAATGAGTCGAACGACATTTAACAATCATTACGTACTTTAACTTTTCCAGGCAGTCATAGCCGAGATATATAAAACAACGTCTCGATTATAATTCTGTTGGTTAAAGTTGGATAATTTTTCGTAAGTAACGAAAACGCTTTGTTTCTTTTCCGAATAGAACCTTTCAAATAAACAAATTGATAGAATGATCGAGTTCGTGTTTAAGTCCACTTTACTTACAGATTAGTTAATCGGGACTAGACCCACAGTTTAAACTGGAATCCGAACCGTTTTCTGACTAAACGTTTTATCGAACCCCCCGGGACCCCTTGATTACAAGGTGACGACGTTACCACTACGCCAAAAGGGAGTACCAGTAACCTATATATATATATATTATGAGTACAAAGAAGAGTAACAGTGTAAAATTTATTTTCTTTGCTCTATTAGACACCCGATATTAACACACTTTCAAACAACATCTTGTACATATGAAGCAAATTAAAAGTGATATGTGAGGGCATAGGAGTGAGCACGGGGGTTGCCAGTGGTGCATGAACACCTCCAAATGCGTCCACAAAAAATTAAGAATGTAGAATCAACCATTATAATAATAATGAAAACTATGTCTCCCCTGCTGTCTCGAAATTTTAATGGTCAGATCTTTCTAAAGTTAAAGCCAGAAGAGTGAGACGACTTGCAGCCAAAGCTATCCTCTTCTCTAAATTTAAGCTGCTCTTGCCTATCGTCTTCTCTACTCTGCTTCATAAATAATAAAAGTGTCGCGAGGCTAACGCTCTCTTTATTCTCGTCAGTTAATTTTTGAACACCCTGTGCACTTTTACTTTTCCTTTTCTGACAGCGTGTAGCATATCTTGGAAGAAAAACATTCTTCTATGCAACTCAAATTTCGTAAATTCTTCTTCGCTCATTCTCGCGCAAGATTTATGGTACAACTTTTTACAAAAGCTACATTCTATTGTCCCCTCATGACAAAGTTATTTGCAGCAGCATTCAAGTATTTTATTCCAGCCTATTTCGGCTGTTTCGTCCTGAGAAGAAGAGATCGACGTTCGAACCATGTTTGTACCACTGACCTACTTATCGCTGGCTCGCTAATCCCTTAATCCCTTATAGCTGCAACGGAAGAGTCTGCTCCCCCGATCAAACAGTACAGTTTTTTTTCCACTTTCTTATGTGAAACACAAATATTTTACACACAAATAATCCTATCAACTTATTATTAACAAGATTTCTTAAGACCCCTTGATTACAAGGCGACGACGCTACCACTGAACCATCGGGGAGACGGTATTGTGCCAGAATATTTTAAATAGCAGGTATTAATTGTATTTTTGACTGTAAACACGAGAATCTAATAAAAATGTTCCTACATTTTCATCACGTTTTAATGAAGTCAAAAATACAATGTTCAAACTTTCTTGTAATACTTTTCTAGATATCCAAGTTACAAGATGTTGTAATTTCTCAATGATAACTTTGTTGCAACATTAATATATTTCTGTCATTGTAGTCATCATTTCTCAGATAGGGTGTAGTAAACGTTCATGCAACTTCCAACTCTTTAAAATTATGCACTTTTTGCGTGAGGCCCGCCATCATAAATTAGGAGGGAGGAAAAGAAACGGATGACACGCTCACTCAACAAGAGGCCTTGCATCAGTGGTGCTTTCAAATCTGGACCGAATAACAATTACAAGAGTCAGAACGAGTTTACGCCATAGATTGAGCTGATGCACTCGTATCCGGACTGAGATTTTCTGTGTCTTCTACAGATGACTGCAGCCATAGCAGCTTCGTCGACGGTCAATATTTTCCAAATAATTGCCCTAAATCAAGAAATGTTCCAAAATATTGGGACATTAAGAGTGATATAATATGTGGCTCCTTACAACTACATCCATGCAAACCTGTAATGCACTTTACTTTACCCTTGCATGTTTCACATTCATATTATTTATTAGTATTTTTTGTATTAAGAACTCTACACCTTTCCAACGACATTAAAATTAAAAGTCTTAAAATACCACTATAAAATAGAGATTGTTCATTGTATGCTGGTAGGTTTGTGGCACTACGTCGCTATGTATTAGTAGCGACATGTTTTTTGCTGCCATTGGTTGAAAATGTTCCGTGTGTACGTCGATCCAAACTGTCTCTTTCAAGGTTAGTTGGTAAAACTACACACAATAATAAAACTAGACCGTATATAATGGAGACAGTTAGCTTCTTGTGCTTTTGTATTTGAGTCAGTATGTTCTGCCAAGACGACACCGTCTACTTTTTATAAGTAATTAATTGAAAGCATTTCTTGTGACTAAGAAATGTCTCCCTATGTTGCTAATATCGGACTCTTGAGATAACAGTGCAGAATAATGGTGTGTTCGTCTCTACCTCACTTTGGTGAAGCCACATGTTTTATTGCGACATGTTATGAGAGTTTTTTAGTCGACATTCCAAAAAATGTAACGCAGCATCAGATTAGGGTTGTGCTGTCACGGACACTTCTGGGTAGTAATGATTCCCTTGAAAGTTAATAGTGTTGCTACTACAAAGAAGTGTCCGTGACTGTACGATATGATTATTTACCATAATATACTTCTCCCAACTCGGCCTCGAGAACGTTGGTTCTTCTCTCTTTCTTATTCGTGGTTGCGTATTGCAAGGGTGACGTGTTTGTGATATGGAGGTAGCAAGGTGGTAAAAAGGGTTATTTTTTATCCTGAAGACGTACGATATTTAAACTTCTTGACTGTATGCTTGCTTTTGGTGCAGGTGGAACTCGTTTGTTTGAGTTGGTGTTTTAAGTCCGCTATATGCACAGTAAGGCTAATCGGGACTGGACCTACAGTTTAAAGTGGAATCCAAACCACGAAGTGCCTCCACCAGGTATCGAACCTGGGACCCCTTGATTACAAGGCGACGACGGAACCACTACGCCATTTTTTTTAAAGGAATACCCCTAACCAGAAGTATCCCCCTTTTTTCATTATAATCTCAAGATTTTCATTTCTCGGTTATTCTCAATTTTCAGTTTTTCTCATTTGGACAAACACAAATACCCGTGCCTTACCCGGGACTTGAACCCGGAACCCCTGGCGTCGTAGTGCGCTGTGCTAACCACTCCGCCAAGGAGGTCGACAGGGCCATCGGGGAGGCCTTAGGTGGAACTCGTACCCCTCCTACTTGACTGCGAGAAGAACTACCGAAGTAAGAAAGGACCGGGCGTCCGGTAAAAAAGGCGCGAAAACGAAATGCTTGTGCTAGGACGCAAAGAAACACCAGCAAACTTCATGGGTGACGTGGAAGTAGAGGTCAGGTAATCAACAGTTACTGTGAATGGGTGGTTGCAAGGAATGAGATTTATAAAACATTTTCTTGTCCGCTCCATTCGCGAAACAAACATTTCTGTACGCTTCAAATCAAGTTTATACGTCAATCATTCATTATTACAATTATACTCCATTTCAGGGGATCCCAAACTTTGTAGTTTCAAATTTTTTCCGCGGCGCCCAAGTCAGAATGTAGGCATAGGCCTATCTAAAACTTGCAACGCTAAGTTAGTGTTGTTAGGTTGCTTGCCTAAAGTTAAAAATTAAGCACATATTTCAAATTCAGAAACATTATTTACGTAAAAAGGACTAAATAAGCAAATGTATGAAACAATCATATCTAAAACCATCTGTAGACTAACAAGTAAGTGGCATTTCAGTGAAAATATCACACCCCGGGGCGCCGCGGAGCACACTTTGGGAACCACTGCTCTATTCAATTTTGAATCAGTTTGCGACGAAAGGTTTAATTAAAATGTCGATTAAGACTCACACCATTATATACTTGGATAGCTTTACTGTACTGGACTTCTGGTAAATTAACACTTAATTCATTTTACAAAGAAATTAAATAAGTTACTTTTCCTTTGCTCCTTTTGTTCAAATGTACAGTCTACATGGAACAGCTATCTGAAGCACCACCCTCCGCCCCCAATCTAATAACTCCAACAGAAGAAGTAAATTTTTTGTGGACTATAGTCTCCAAATTATGTTCTCACCCAGAGAGATAAAATCGTAACAATTCTATTGCGAGTGACCCTTCACAACGATGAGGAAAGTGAGATCCTAGTTCCAGCGAATAATTTGTTAAGGCCGCTTCAGTAGATTAAAGTGCACGCTGAGTGTGCACATAAAATAGAGTTTCAAATACAACGAGTGGCTTCGTAAATGATCTACGGAGACTATATTTGTATAAGCATTCTCTTCCTTTCCTGAGGAGAATTCAATAAAACAATGGCTTGGTGTAGCTTTCAGAGAGAAGCTGCACATGACACGCTTCACTTGCAAACCAGCATTCAGAAATAAATGCAACCTTTCGTATCAAAGCGACAGGACAAGCTGCACGTGTCGCTCTGATTAGGCAGTTTTCTCAATAGCGTGCATCCTGTCACCTCGTGCTCTTGTTAGCTCATGCGAGGTGAATGTTTGAATTTAAACTAACTGTGCTAGTGTCGCTTCCCGCTTGCAGCTTTTGTGTGAATTCTCCGTGTCGCTTGTCGTCTCACTTGTCGTCTGTCGTTTGCAGCTTTTATGCTTTGTAAGGGAGATTACACACGAACCAACACGTGTCCCTTGGAAGCGAACCAGCAGTAATGAATTGAACCTTTCTAACAGAAGCGACACGACAGGATGCAGGTGTCGCTTGTAGCTTGCGTGTCGCTCTGATTGGCCAGTTTTGTTAATACCGTGCATCATGTCGCTTCGTACTTTTGATCGCTCATGCGCGGTGAATGTTTTGCCTTATATTAAATGGTCTAATGTCGCTTGTCGCTTTGGTATAAAATCTCCATGTCGCCAGTCACCTGCCGTTTATGCCGTTTAAGCAGATTCCAGACCGAAGCGTAAAGCGACAAGCGACAAGCCTCGGTAATCAATGCAACGTTTTGAACTGATAAAGCAAGGTAAGCTGCAAATATTGCATGTCGCTTGGTTGTGTCACTCAAACTGGCTACTTTATCAATGTTGTGCACCGTGACGCCTCCACTTGTTGTCGTGCACGGGCGGTGAATGTTTTAGTCTACAAGACAAAAGGGACCCGTGTCTCTTAACGATGTGGAAGCACACTGTCGCTTGTCGCCTCCGTCAGAATTCTTCCCCTGACCCCCTTCAAGGAGACTTCAGATCGAAGCGACAAGTGGCAGACGACAATCGACAGGCAACACTGGCATGAACGTCAGCAGGATTTTTTCCAGGGAGGGGCAAGGAAGGTACTTTTTTCCAGGGGGCAACTAAGCCACATTTTCCCCAATGTTCTCTAAAAAAATATTGCTTAAATTTGAATTTATCATGTTCGTGCATTAACACATATTATTGTGGCTGAAATGAAATTATATGTGTGAAATATATAATTTTTGGTTGATTTTCATTTTCCAGGGGGGGCACGCCCCCCCCCTTGCCCCCCTTCCGGGCGCCCATGAACACTGGCGACTTCAATCTAAAGCAAGAAATTCACCGCTAATGAGCGAGAAACCTAATGCATCGAGCGGAAAGCAACATGTGCAGCTTTCCCTGTCGCATCGATGCGAAAGGTCGAATTGATTACTGAGGGTTCACTTCCAAGATACGTATCTCTTGTCGCTTGTTACCTATTGCGTTTCGCTTGGTAGCGTGCCAATAAAGTTCACACCGTTGCGGCATGATAGGCCGCACAAGTCTGCTTTGATTTCTGAAATCTTCAAACAACACAAAAAAGTATGCAAAGTAAAAATTAAGAGTAAGCGATTAGGGTAAATGTGATTATTATCTGAATTCCACAGTGAGGCAAAAACTCCTTCAGTACGCCACTGACTGCGCAGCAGTCTAACTGCGCCCTTCCTCAACTGCCCTTCCTCAACCCTTCCCGCGAGAGGAACTCTTTCCCCCCCTCCCCTTCCTAATGCTCTGTGCCGAGACAGAGACGCGCAAGCTGCGCCCTCTCAATTGGCGCCGTAAAGCGCATTTCACAACTATTGCCCAATTCGGTATGGCACGTAGCTGCTTACACACAGGAAGAAATCGTGTGACCTACAAGAATTGTGATTGGTTGGACGGTTTGTGCAATATTGATCGGTACCCACAACGGATGCAATTGTATTAAAAATTACAACACGTAAATCAGACAGGTGATATTGGTACCATGTTCCAACAAGAATAGTAACCATTTTTTCGTGAGGAAAACTGCATAAATGATAATTTTCAAAAACCACGGTGGTATTTGTAATCACATGCATGGTCTCGACATTTTAAAATGACTTTGATTATGCTAATTTATCAAATTATAGTGGTTCCAACAACATATGTACACTCACTCGGGCCTTATAAGACCACGTTTACACGTATGTGTGTGTATATGTGTGTGTGTGTGTGCGTGTGTGTGTCTGTGTAAGTATGTAAGTGTGTGTGTGTGTGTGTGTGTGTGTCTGTGCAAGTGTGTATGTGTGAGTGGGTACGCAGATATATTCTTCTTAGGACCGGCGTATCTTTAAACACCTTTCTTAATGGGACCAAAAAAAATGTTGGGACTTTTTGCCGGTCCCAATAAGGAAAAGGCCATTGCGAGACTCCTGAGACCCCTTTTGACATGTACGCGAAGTATTTCGAAGGTACCAAAAAGTTCATTTTTGTTGCATTAGTGTTTTTACGGGTGTGTTACACTCTGCCACCTGCTGGTGAAAGCTGGTACCTTCAAGGCTGTGTAAAACTGTGGTGTTTAATCGCATCCCTTGGTACCGTGAAGTGTGGGTGTGTAAAATCTTGGATCTATTTCGCATGTATTGGTACTGAACATCGCAGGGGGTTGAGAGGCAAGGAAAGGTTCGTTCGGCGGCCACCGGGCTTCCCCGCTCGCCTGGCCGTCCTGTTGCTCCCGAGCTGTCAATGTTGCCAACTTAAAACTTTGGAACCAAATCTGTTCTTCTATTATACTTTATTCCTATACTCGAACAATACTCTACAAATGTGACTTTTGTATGTCCCATAACAAATTATCAGTTGGTTTTAATAAAACACTAGTAAATGCACTATAAATGCATTTCTAAAGCACATTTTCTTCCATTGCCAAGAAACAAATAGCAGAGTTTTCAGACTTTATTGGTAACATCTCGTTACTTGTTTCGGTCATGCTGAAGAAAAATGAATTGATAACGAAATAATAATAATATTTTTTTAAAAGAAATAAGAATGGAGATTTCTGTTCAAAAGTGACAACCGACGGGGCAATAGGGGTGGGGGTTATATCGAAGTGACAAGTGACACAGGTACCTTGGTCTATATGCAAGTCTTCTCATATCCGCCAACAACAGACCAAGACGACATGATGCATAACATTCATGGAACTTTCAGACCGAAGTGGAAGGCGACAAGTGACACGTATCGCTTTGAGACAATTGCAACACTAATGAATTCAACATTTCGAAACAAAGCAATGTGACAAGTTGCACGTCTCGCTTATTGCTTCCGTGTTGCACAGAATGGATCGTGAATTATGTCGCATCGGTCTGGTGTTCGGGCTTTCGCATTTTAATGATTTCTGATAGACTAAAGTGGTCCGTGTGTCTTGTAACTTGTCACTTCGATGTGAACCTTAATTGTCACTTGCCGCCGTTTTGTGATACTTGTTCCCTGTAGATTCGGTTTGAAGTCTCTCCGTAAGAAACCATTCAACGCATGGGCACGACCCCAGACGGGAGAAATACGGCAACGCTCATTGCGAGAAACACGTAAGCGACACATGAGGTTTGTCGTGTCGCATTGGTTCGAAAACGACGCACGGGTCCCGGGTTCGAATCCTGGCCTGGGCATAGATGTTTGTGAGTGTTTATTCATCAATTTCATCATGTCATCAGTCATCCCCATCTTCGCAAATTAGTCAAAAGTGGCATAAAAAGCGAAGTAAAATATAGCAAAATAGCATTGGTTCGAATGTTTCATTTATATTTTATCGAATATATCATATATATAAACGCTCATATTTAGAATAACAGTGTGTACAAACTAAGGGGTTCATACCGAAGTAACAAGCAACACGCACCTCTTAAGAATATAAGCAAGCATTCAGTGCAGTTGCGCTACCAGAAGACGCCACCAGATTAGAACGACGCAATGCGACTCGACATGTGCACCTTGTCATGTCACTTCGAAACGTCACATATACTTTTGAGTGTTTGTTTCCAAGTTATATGCTTCGCTTCTCACTTTGGTCTGGAAGCTCCCTAAACTCGTACAGGATTTGAACACAGAATCCACAGTGTAGAGACGGAGACAAGTATTCATACGTCTAAAAGCTAAGTGCTTGGTCTGAGTCCTTAACTTCAATGTAGTTCTTTTTCTAAGGACCGTGTTTGGCAACACTGTTGTTTTATGCGATCCACCTCTGCGGCCACTGCGCCGTGCATGAGTTTTTTTGCTACGTTGCCACACTTTTTGGCGTCTTCACTTCCCGCCCTCTCTGCTTAAAGTGCGACTTGAAAAGTTGATAAGCTCCTCACCTGACAACGTCGCGGGGGAACACAAGTACGCTCCCCTCTTGCAGAAAAGGATCAACGCGACTTGCTAAGCTGCCCGTTATCACGTTCATCTATCTCTCCATTGCGTATCAGCTTCACAAAGCAGGAAACCCATCATTTCGTATGTTGAAGTTGATACAATTCCATTTAAGTTACATTCTGTGTCCTGCTCTTCTTGTCGTGTTGTTTATGTGCGTGTATTCAAGAGAAAATATAAATAGATAACATACAAATTCTTACGCAGGGATATTCGAATTATTATATGCGTATCATCCTTAATGCACATTCTTACTTACATAAAACAACAGAGAGGACACTGAAATAAGGGCATCTTTGCTAATGTTCTACAACAAACAACTTTGGGGAAAGGGGAAAACCTCGAGTAGAAAACATTGATTTTATTCCTTTATGACAAATAATGCCTGGAAACTACACATGTACTTACCATCTACGATCATAAAGAAAATATTAATTCCATTAATTTTAAAATGACAAGGTAAAAAAAAAACTATATAAATACTCTTCCCGTTTCTAAACGTGAATAATATGTAGATGTTTATTTGATTGAGATTAAAATAAATTATGTAATAAAATAAAGGGCCAACAAAAAATTCAGTTTTAGTAAAAGGAAGCGTGTTCATTTCCTTAGTGTGGCTTTATTGAGACAATATTTACGAAGTTACACAAACAAGTGTACTTAGGGGAACAGCGAAGCCCTAGGCAGAGGTTATGCCATTAAAATGTGTGTGGGCGAGTGGTACAAAAGGTAAAGTTCTTTCTTGTGCATCTTACGGTGCTACCTTTCAAGCAGAAGATATGGCTCCACACATTCTCGATCACGGCCGTACTGCGGGTGATATTGTCAACAGCACGCTCCGTTGAAGGGATAGTAAAAAATGAAAGCTATGTAGTTAAACTTCCCCTTAAAACGGTATATGCGGTGGAGCCATATAGTGGTTCGGAACCCACTTTAAACTGTGGGTCCAGTCCCGATTAGCGTAACTGTGCATAACGTGGAATTAAAACAACAAATCAATCGATCAATCAATCAATGCGTATATGTTCTCATTCAGTAAATTCGACTCTATTCTAGCTGCCGGCTCTCATGGCGGAGTGGTTCGCACATCGCACTACGTCACCAGGGGTACCGGGTTGGAATCCCGGCCTGAGCGTGGATGCTTGTGAGTGCCCATTCATCAATTTCATCATATCATCACTCATCCCCATTTTCGCAAATTAGCCAAAAGTGGCACAAAAAGCGAAGTAAAATAAAGCAAATCAATCGATCAATCTATTGCAGCTGACCTTCATGGCGGAAAGGTTAGCACAGCGCATTACGACGCTACTTGGGTGTTCCTTTGTGGGAGCTCTTCATCAATTTCATCGTATCATTACTCATCCCATCGTTTCGTCTGGACAAAAGGGAAAGAAAAGCGACGCTAAATAATAATATTCAAATCAAATCAACTGTATTGTATTATTTTTTTTTTACCTTCCGGTCTGCATGAAGGAGTAGCTACGAAGCCAGAAGCCCTAATTTAGAATCCTGAGTAAGGCATAGATATACCATTGTGTTCGTTCTTTCATTTATTTCTGCATTCCACCATTAATGCTCATTAACGATTAACCGAAGAAAAGCAATTCAGATTAACGTTAAAGGCTATACGTTGCATTTTTCTGTCGCTTCAGTAATGTTTACCATTTCACTATCCTAGGGTATAATTTTAGTTAAGCAACGTAAGGAATATTTACATTCGAGGCAATCCAAGGCAAAGGGAAGGGATAATAAATTCAAAATACCGTCTTTCGAAGCGTCACATATATTTTATGCAGATGTGTTTGTACGTTGAGCATTTTATTGTTAGTTGATTTAGATTATTTAACGTCGCATTTCTACCATTTCTGGCTAATTGCGAGGATGCAAATGAATGTTAGAAATGGATGAAGGGACAAACATATAACGCAAACCCCACAGAGGATTATACTGATTGTGAATCCAAGCGCTAGAACCTCCTCCTTCTGCACAATGCAGTCGAGGTTGTACTACGTGGAAGAGAGGTTGACATTTGGATGTATTGAACATTTTATTGTATTATAATTGTCAGATATACAATGTTACAAAGTAACACACTGTATCTAGGAAACTGTAATATATCAAGAGACAGCCACTCGGGATCACAGGATCATAATATTCTGACAGCACTAAACTTAACTCTCCTAAGCAACTAGCATGTTTAATTTTTACAATTAGAATTTTAAACAGTGGCGACGATTAGGGGGAGCGAGGGAGGCTGTTGTCCCCTTATTTATGCCACTTTTGTCCTCACACTATGCTAAATCTTATGCACCAAAGTAAACTGTCTTTGCCCCCCCCCACCAGTTTTGGAACCCAATCGCCGCCACTGATTCTAATGACAATTCTACGTTGTTAGGTTAGGAGAGGAGATTTAGGGCTCTTAGCAACCAATTTTCGCTTCGTGTGCACGTCGCACTGCACCACGTTCTCCGCTCTCTTGTCACTGCTGTGTGCCGTATTCTATGACATTCTGATATTGTCCTCGGATTTCTTACAACTTTTCTTTCAATCCTCAATTTTTATTGCATACAACAATGTGTACAATATTCACGATGACAACATGCCTACTGCTGCATTTGCAAACTGGAAGTAACAAAATGCAACTAATTTTTACTGCTGTAATCTAATTTTGTATTGGTATAATTGTTACTTTCCCTTGCTCGTCCCTACTCTTCGCGGCCTCTTGTCCGGACTTCGAGGCGCCAAGCATTCCTCTCATGCTTGTTTCCCTCTGAAATTCAAATGCTATGGAAGAATAAAGCTTTGAATTCAAAGCATTTAGAAGGAAAACGTTTAAGTAAATTTTGTATGTTATTCTAACGGTATTAATATAAATAAATAAACTACATAAACATGTGTAGAATAAGTGAATTATTTTAGATCAACAAGTTACTTTTCCTGGATATTCAGGTAAAGAACTAAAGAGTTGTTGCAAGTCACTACCGTCAACATATTATGCGCCACTCAGTGTTCAGTTTTCTAGCCTATGGCTACACCGAACAACCGATTGGGAATTTTAGGTTTAAAATGAAAGCCTTAACCTCCAAAAGTATCATATTAATATGAATGATTAATCTTAGAAAATTAATAAAACTCTTCAACAAAGTTTTAAACTATATAATTGTAGTTCTAAAAACCTACCGATTAAATTCTATTCTTACACCAATATCCATACTTTGAAACATATTTTTATAGAAAGAAATCACGGCTTTTCAACAACACTTTTAATGTCAGTTAAAATATAGGGTAGGTGGGGGTAAAGGTCCGCAGTTTTTACATTTGATTTTTTGTCGATTTCTGGTGTTAAGTTTTTAATCTCAAAATGTCATAAATGGATATCTTATTTATAGAGCTAAAATGAACACCAGATTTAGAACCCGCAAAGTTAATGGTTTATAGTAAGAATTTGATTTTATCGACATAAGCAAATTCGGACCTTTGCCCCATAGCATGGGGCAAAAATCCGCAGGTGGACTATGCTGCGGATTCTTGCTCCACACAGCGAGAACAAAATTATTTGAATAACTTTTGCTATATTTACTGTATTAACTGCATTATGATAACCATAGAACAATAGTCATGCATTTTAAATTGACAAGTAGGTATCCCAAGATTTGAATAACTTTAGAAATTAAACTCAAATAACTTTAGAATAAAAGCAAATCACTCAGATCAGTCTTAAAACCTATCATGTCTTTGAATCGAGTAGAACTGCTTTGAATCGGTGTGGATAATTTTCTCGCAACATAGTCTTTATGAAAGAACGATCGCTCATCCGTTTCCTTGAATCTCATAGTTTGCGGAGCCCTTTTGTAAAAGACACCGATGTAGCCATCAACGTCAAGTTCAATGATTTTAGCCACGTACAAACGGAATGATGATTTAGTTTTTCCATACACTTTGACCACAAGGAAGTCATCGGATAGAAGTTCAGCTGGAATGTTGTCACTTTTTTTATTCATCGCTGGTTACTACAAATGCTTACATGAAGGGAAAATTGAGATTCTGATTCAGACGACGACACAAGTTCTTCATCAACTCTTTTCTTCGGGTTATCAGTACTTTGAAAAAGTCTCTTCTTTGATTTTTTTTATTCGTAGACGTTCTTTCCGTGATCTACCGTTCGTTGCCTGTCGTAGTGCTTCAAGTTGTTCCTTGTGGGGTGTCGAAGTGAGAAGAGTAGATTTTAAGCCTCGTCTGGTACGTTTTCTTCTAATATTTAATTTTGGGAGTGGAATAATAAATATCATGGGGAGACACTGATGACTGACGAGAACTAGAAGTCCCAGGTGCAAGATTTTGCAGAGCAGCTCTGTTGCTTGTCCTATCAACGGAAGAGGAAGGGACAGGAGTAGGATTTCCTAGAGCAGCCACGTTGCTGGACTCATTATTCCTTGTTTCTACAAAAGAAGACTGGGATTTTCCAGTGGACTGTCTTCAAAGCAAATTCTTTCATGCAGGTCAGGATCTTCAAGATCAACAGTATCAATTTCATGTTCTTGTTCTGTTACTGAGGATGGTAAAAAATCTTCATCAGTAAGAATATTGTCATTCAATGGATGAATTCCAGTCACTTGAAATCCTTGAGTGGCTTTTTCTACTGTGCCAGCTAACTTCAATTCCTTTGAAAAGGAATACGTGATTCCATTTCTTTCTGCATATCCATAGTCAAGGAAGCGTAGAGACTTCAATATAAGTCCATAGAAACGGGCATCCAAGTCTTTAAGATGTTTCACTATCCACAAGACAAAACTTGGCAATAATTTAGTCGGTCTATAGCCTTGAATTGTTAGCCTTGTTTTAGACATTGCTAATACAGTATAATCCCAACAATAATCTTACCAGGTTGTTAAAACTATCAGCAGTTAAACAAAACAAGTAGACCTAAATAAATGAAGCCATGTAGAAAGAAAATAGCACAGTTTCTGTTTTAGATACACATTGCTACCATACAAACTATTTACAGAGAAAAATATGTTTTTACAACCATAATTATTTATATAGATATTAACAATGTAAGGTAGAGTAAATTTTTATGAGGAATTCAATATACAATTTGAAAAATTATACGAATGGGGTAAAAGTCTGCAGCGAGCGGACGTTTGCCCCACTCTCTCAGCAGATTTTTACCCCATATCGCCATGTTGAAAAACGCTGTCAATTCCCGCCAAATAACAGCATAGCTTGATGGACTACCTCCATTAAAAGATTAATAAAGCTTTATACATAAACACACAAACATAGTAATACATGAACCAATAACCACGCCAGTGTCTGAGAAGTGGTTTGTTCATTCCAAATTACATCAAACTATACAAAAACGTAAGTTACCTCACATCTGTAAAAGTTTTTGTTCTAGGAACACCACACTTCGTACGTCCTATCTCCTTGACTATACCTCGTCATCTGAACAACGGTGGTGTCAGTTCAATTCGAAGGCTTCGCAAAAAAGCCCTGCGGATCTTTGCCCTCCGCGGTCCTTTACCCCCGACCACCCTAATGATATTTTTAATCACTTATTGACGCATAGTCGTAACGTAATTTCCTGAGAAATATGGTGTGAGAAGATTAATTCCCCCACTTCTAAAGGTTCGACACTGTGGAAGAGTGCGTTGAATGACCGTACACTCCGAGTTCGAGTCCCGTCAGCCTGGACGAGACTGTTTTGTGAGTGTCTCTTCATCCATTTAACATATTCGTGATCCATCGTCGTGAATAGTCAAAAGTGGAAGAAAAGCGACGTAAAATAAATATGAAATACAAATGACTTCTAAACAACACTGGCCTGGAAGACGACAAAGCTTCGTATTGTCCATAAACTCCACAAATGAATCTCGCTGTCCATCACCCCTCCCCCCACTTCCCTTTTAAAGAGGGGATCATTTGGTGGGGTTATAACTGTACAAATATAAGACATAAAATAGAACAAAGTTGGTTTCAGCGGTGACCAGTGGCAGAGCAGCAGCTCCCTCAATGCAGGGAAGGGGGAGGCTAGGGACCTGGAAATGTTTTCTATGCCTTCAAATATTGGATAACTTCAGATACATATTTTTTTACGCTAACAAACCGGTCTAAATTGTCCGTTTTAACCCTACATTGAGTGAAGTAAATTTCCTCGGTCGGTTCACAATGAGAGCTTTCCTTCATATTGAGTATATATGTTCTAAAATTATACTTTCGCCAGAAGCAAAAGTTTAATGGTGTGTAAAGGGTGTGTCGAATTGTGTTGTTCTCTTTGGCGTAGATTCTCAACCTACGGCTCTATGAATGCACAAATTTTAAACAATATTCACTGTACAACTTCCCTAACTGAATGTAATGTATTCGCTATATGTTATACGTCTAATAATAATAATAATAATAAATGCATGTTAACTGAATCAAGTCTTTCTCGGTATTAAGTGCCTTCGATCCCCAATAAATCTTAAATATCGATCTTTATGTGTGAGACGAGAACAAAAAATGCAGCTTTTTGTGTTTTTCAAACTATGCTCACTTCGACATTCTGTAATTAAAAAACTTGTGGTCCAATCGTGACGAAATTTAAATACATAGCTCTACTGGTTAATTTTTAATTGGAGTTCAAACTCGAGTCTCCATTATGTTTAACCCGACTGTAGACAATCATTCGCTCTCAGGCCATATGACCTGAAAGCAGAGAAAACAGGAATGGTATAGTCTCCCTTCTTTCCGTACTTTCAAGCGGCAACCCTTGAATCAGCCAAGAACGGCGTCACCAACCCCCTCCCCTCCCTTTACGTCCCCTCGCACAGAAAGGCTATTCGAGACTGAACCTACAGTCTAAAGTGGAATCCGTACCACTGTACACGTGTCCCCACCGGTATCAAACCCACGACCCCTTGACGCTATCGTTTTCGAATACCACAGCAAAACGTCCTTTTCTTATATACAGTCAACGGGAAACATTATAGCAGGCAAAATATCCATAGTTTTTCCATTATTTACTTTCCCAGGCAGGGCTTTTTTTAAGAAGCTGTATTATTATTATTTTTATATATTATTTGAAGTAGGGTTACACTTAAGCCTACAGTATTTTTACACGGGAAATCACATTGAGGAACACAGAATTAATTAACATAATGATTAGCAATTTGTCTATTTTCACATTTGCCTTCGATTGTGCGCACAACACAGGAATTCTGCATTTATCGCAAGTTACACGGGAAGAGCGAGAGAAACCTGCGAAGTGCTTCTACAGATAACATCTAAAGTGGTTTCCCCTCATCCCTTGTCTGCGAGGGCGAGGGACTTAGTGGGCATGGTTGCCACTGCCTCAGAAACAATGCAAGTCGTGTGGGAAGAGAGAGAACTAAGAACGCCCCCTCCCGTGTTCTCTCTGCATTGCTTCACGAAACGTATAATAGAAATATTCTCAATTTAAACTGTGTAAACCAACTTTATGCTTTAATGTTGAAAAAATAACGTTATTTAAAATCAGCGAAGTTAAGCATAAAAGATGAATATCTGGCAACCTTAGATACCGATAGAAGAGAAACAAGATCGCCTGCTTGACAGTAAGGTTGTCCTGTCTCCTGGTTGCAACGTTGCAAATGCAATCTGCAGAAAATGCAAGCTCTTCGAAAAAAAGTTTAGAAAACACTTTTTTTTATAATCAATCGGTCTACAAACCAAAGGCAATAGCAATTGAATAGAATGGTCATATTTCCATACAACAACTTTACTTTTTACTCTACATTTTTTTTTTGTCTGAGAGCGTACCGGTGGTGGTGGGGGGGGGGGGATCTGTATACTCCCCTAATACATGAGCAATATTCAAAGAACTTAAATGCAGTATTCATTCATTCATTCATTCATTCAGTATAGGTTATATACGCGTGACTTACAAAGTACGAAATTACCTTGCATATAATTTTGTTGTGGATTTGTCGAATTTTACATTGTTATAACAATTTTCTTCTGCGATAAACAAGTGCTTAGCTTTCCTTAAGCTGACATTGAATATAAGTCAACTAAGGGGAAAACCGAAATCCTCAGCATTGTACCAACATGTGACACTGGCGACACCACACAAAATTAGATAAACTTCATAATACAACGACCTCGTACTCTAAACCAAACCAATGCAATGCTCAGGTTATAATACCAATAATATGGCTACCGTTCCAAGTATTTTTCTTTGTGAAAGTATTGTGGATTGTGTGGATTAGTACGAGGTGAAGGTAACTAATTTGTACCGTCTGGTTAACCACGACGCGGATATGAGAGGGCGTGCAGAACGGTAGAAACGGGATGTTTCCTGCAAGTTATCTAAGGTTCTGGTCACATGATCGTCTGCAATAAGTGAGAAATAATTCCAAAGGGCGGAATCACAGCCTGATTTCCTGAAATTGCTGTTCTCTGCTTGCTTTCCTATACTCAATAACATGCAACTCACTATCACTACAATTCATGAATGTTGAAGAAAAGAAGATTTAAATAAGATAAGGCATTTTGCCACCCCAAACTCGTACACCCCAAGGTCCTGGCTGAGAAGTTAATTTTAGGTCCAGCGCTGAGTAACTGAACGTAAAACTAAAATTACAGTCAAAATAAATTCATTAAATGAAGGGCTCGGGTGTAAAACATGGTAAGTGACATCTTACCATGTACATCTTACCCGTACCATCTTACCAAAATGATCAAAATGTCACAAACAGTTCAATCTGTTCTTTATACTTGATATTTTGTGATTTTCTTGCCACCTGAAGTGAAATGAAGGAAGGTTTTTTCACCGTAACACTGGATTGCTCAATATCCCTCGAAACGATCTCCTCTCAGCGGATGATAGTGCATGAGAACAATTGGGAGTGGAGAGGTCCAAGGGCAAGGTGCAACGGGGGTATCTCCCCAACAATCTCTCTTTCAAACGATCATTAACAGATCTGCAGCAATAGCAAAGTATTCACAATTAAAGTGAAACAAGAAAGTACAATAAATATAAGAATGAAACGTAATTGATTTATATTAATAGAAAAACTAAACACAATGTTTCACATCCGTGGCGAAGTTGTTAGCATAGCGTGCTACGACACCTTAGGTTCCGGGTTTGAATCCCGGCCTGGGCATCGGTATTTGTGAGTGTCCCTTCATCGGTTTCATTGTATATCAGCCATTTCAATCTTCGCGATTAACCAAAAGTGGCAGAAAAGCGAAGAAAAATAAACCAATTCAATCAATCAATCTTTCAGCTGTTCCATAATAAAACAATTTCAACAATTTTGAAACTGATTGACATCTTTAACCACTTAGTACCACTTGCTACTTGATGCAAATGTGATATTTATAAATGTAAAAAGATAATTGTTTAAATTTATTTAATAATGTTATTTTTAAATATTTAGTGATTTAGTAATTAGTAATGTTGTATTTAAAATACGTATACATATTAGTGCGCACGTACGTGTAGATTAAGATCTTTGTAAACCTCAACCAGTGATTTCACACCATGTACACGAAGCAAAAAGAAGAACAGTCAGTATTGATTGATTCATTTGGTTTTTTAAGTCCACTTTATGCACAGTAAGGCTAATCAGAACTGGACCTACAGTTTAAGGTGGGATCCGAACCACTATGTGTCTCCACCGGGCATGCATCGAACCCGGTACCCCTTTATTACAAGGCGACGACGAAGAGTCAATATGATGATGTTACACCCATATTCTGCCTACCGTTTCAAAGATAAGGGCCTCCGTAATTGTTTCATGCCCAACGCTGTCGCTTTGTAATCAAAGGATTCCGAGATCGAACTTTCATGCCTGCTTGCGGTAGATTGATCAGAGGCTCGAATCCCACTTTAAACTGTAGGTCCTTCCCGATTAGCCTGCCATGCAAAACGTGGACTCAAAACAAAGTTAAACCACAGATGAATGTGGTTTGACCAAAGTTTTGCTATGACACGTAAGCTATATTAAACGATGAAACAACATTGACCCCCCACCCTTCACTCATCCGTTTTGCGTTGTAGTTCGCATGTATTGACTCCAGTTATATCCTTCTTAAGTGGATGATAGACAGATATTACCAACGATGGCAAAAACGAAGTACGTAGTGACTAGCAGCTAATGCAAACGCAATTTTCCGTCCGTAGCTTTTCCGACCGGGGTATGAGACTTCCTGGCGCCATTCTTTACTCCGCTGACGCTTCCAGCAAGGGAGGTCAAGAAGCAAGTTGCACAGAATTAGTTATTGCTTGTGGCGTTCTGAAAGCCCACTGTGGAAAATAAAGGACCCCACCAAAGAGTGTTTTCTTTTTACTTTGTACAGTCAACGGCAAAGAAATGGTAGGCAAATTGTCCTTTGCTATTTTCATTACTTCTTATTCTACATCCTGTGCTGTTTTAAGGAATGACACTATGTTGGTTCGATGCAGGCGTTGTTCTCTGATTATTGACGTCATTATTTCAATTCAGTATCATCACATTGTGTAATACAGACCGAATGAAAATGGTGGTGGACAATTCGTCTATTGTTTCTTTCGCCGCTGAGTGTACAGCAGAACTGTTAAATACATTAAAAAATGATCAGAAAGTACTTTAACTTTAGATCAATTCGTCTTTTCTTTTGAAAAATTCAGCCTGAGGCTATCCAACTACTCTTCTTTAGCCAACATATTTAAAGACGCGAAAAGCATGAAGCTTGTACAAAATTATGTAACGAGATTGCTAATTTGAAGCAAGTATATAAAATATTTTGAGACTCTTTTTAATCAACGCAAAGCAATGTCCATTTTCTGCAACGACCAGTTTATTCGTCCAACAAACTTATGTAAGTTATTTAGATAACTAACCACTTCTACTCGTTCCTTTGGGCCGGCCCCAGAAGGCAGAGTGGTTAGCACATAGCGCTACGACGCCAGAGGTCCCGGGTTCGAATCCTGGCCTGGGCATGGAAGTTTGTGAGTGTGCATTCATCATTTTCATCATGTTATCACTCATCCTCATCTTCGCAAATTAGCCAAGAGTGGCACAAGAAGCGAAGTAAAGTAAAGCAATATAATCAATCAATCGTTCCTTTCGGGCAGGTAGGAGATTCAGTTCAGACGCAATAGAGTAATGTGCAACGGCTTCACCCCTAAATAAAACCGAGACGCAGTGCGATAATATTTTCTTCCGCCCTTCTTTTCCTTAGATGTTCGACTATGCATTATGGCAATTGCCAGTGAGTCACTGATAAATTAAAAACATAAATGTGAAGGATAATGGCAAGTTGACGTGTGAATATACAAAATTATTGCTTAGGAGTATCAAAATGTAAAATCGTCGCGATTAAGAAAACAGGAAGAAAAGCCACGTAAAATATACAGTGCGTTCAATTTAAAATTGAACCCACCGGAAAAGCATCATGAGAGTAAGTATTAATTTCCTTGCCTCTTCGTTCCACACCAAGCTACGTGACTATTCAGCCGTCGTGTTACCATTACAAACAAAAAACATGCATTGCGTTAGGTATTCGTAAATGGGCGGACTGCGGTAGAATTTTAAATTGAACGAGCTGTAAATAACAGAGTATAAATAGTTGTTTATTAACTTTGGATATTCCTTTTATGTTGCTTACGAATTTAGAAACGGTACCTGAATACTTTCTTCCGAAAGAAGCACTGCACAGGCACACAGCCTCCACATGTGTGCATATGTATAAATGTGTGATTAGAAAATAAATATGAATGATAAGAAACGTGATACTTTTTAAAGATGGTGGAGTTATTGATTTACCGTTACTTGAAAATACCAGAATCTCAGGTATTGGCAACACCGAAATATCGATATATCGAAACGGTACCTTCGCTATTTTCCGGTACTTTCTGCATCTTCGATGTAACCGGTATTTCGAGATATTGAATCCCGGTATCTAAAACTCACTCTATACTCCTAATATTCTGAGACTGACACTTGCAAGGTATAAGTTTACTCTCCAGCACTTGAAATGAGAAGGGAAAGGAAGGGGGGGGGGATTTCTCGCACCCATAAGCAAAGATGAAGACATGGGACTGGATCGCAATTCTGCCATTCATTGCAACAACTAGGGTGATGTTTTAGCCCCTTTTAGCCCTAAATGAGTATCACCTCACCTCACGTCACGAAGTCTCCGGGGTGTCACTTCGCGAGGTTTTCTTTCTCCTGATAGGAGAGGGAGCTCCTTTTCTAGTTTTACCGTGCGACGGGGAAAACGAGCCAACATCTGGGCAAAGCATGTCAAGCTGTTGATCACGTGGCCTCGGGTTAGAATCTCGACCGTCCCCCAAACTTTACGTTGCAGAGAAACGAATGGCAAACGCGGTAGCAAGAGAACCAACAAAAGGCACGCATTCATGTAATAAAAAGATTTTCATCTAAAACGTTGTTATATGTTTAAAAACTCATACTTGACTGATCGAAATAAAATTATTTCAAGGATGGGGTCGACTTCTCACATGATCACTCTTTTGGTTTGCCTCTAATTGTGGTCATCCATTCTTAACTTACTTATTTCATTATTCCATTGATTTTGAAGTGGAGATGAGTAGAGTGTCAGGAAATTTCGTTAGAGAACTCAATTGCGGGGACAAGAAGTGCCAAAACTTGAGGGAGGAAACTACCCCCATGCCCCCATAATCACCGCCACTGTGTATAATCCTATTCTGTTTAATATTATTAATAATAATATGTTAATGTAATTTCCCTTGTTCACCAAGAAGTGATTCTACGACTGATGGCTTCTGTCGCACGATATTAAGGGAGTAACCTCGGCTAGAATCTACGATGGTGTTGTTTTTTATATAATCCGCTTTGTGAGCTAATTACTTCATTTCCTTGTGGTTAACTTGCTGGTGTATTTAGTGCACCGTAAAGCAGGCAAAATTAAAGAAGATATCCTGTAATGGTTGCATAATAGGGGTATATTTAGTGCTGCTGAAACTAATGATTGATTTGGTTTATTTTTATTCGCTTTTCTGCCTCCTACGGTTAATTGCGAAGTTGAGGATGAGTGATGATATAGCCTAATGAAATTGATGAAGAGACTTGCACAAACACCCATGCCCTGGCCAGGACTCGAACCAGGGACCCTTGGCGTCGAAGCGCGCTGTGCTAGCCACTCCGCCACGGAGGCCGGTTGCTGAAACCATCGATAGACGGGATCCGTTATCTGTACTCGAAAATATGGCCTCTAAATATCGATATACTGAGAACCGACATTTTCGGTATCTTCGGTAACCAATATAAAGTACTCTCTTTAATGGTGACATTCATTTACCTATATCTTGTAAGGTTGAGTAGTAGAGGCACTAACGTTAGGACCTACGAGAATATTTTTGCGGGTCTGTATTTATTTTCTCTCATCTACCAACCACTTCGACTCATTGTTATCTTTGCGATAGAGACGGCCGAAACACGCCCGCTCTAAATTGCAATTGATTTTGTAATGTTCAAAATGTTATAAAAATAAATTTAACTATATCCATGTCTATATGTCCCGTTTTTTTTTATTTTAGAAATCTCGCAACCCTACTTACAGCGAAAGGGGGAAACTACGTTCAAAACGTAAATACGCTCATGTAAAACGCTAGTAACGACAGAGAAGTAGGGGAGAAAGGTTTTCAGCACTCATTTCACATGCATATACTACATGAGAAGCAGCAAATTGAACTTTCCTAAAGGATAAATGGAAAATCTGCTGCTACCAGGATTCTCTGGGTTCTACTCTAACTCCGCGCTATTAATTCGAGGAGACGATTTTCTTCACATATTGACTCGCATGCTAGTCTTTCATGAAAATCCGCGCTTTTAGTAGGTCATTCCCAGGCAGTGACATGAATAGATATTGATATTTTTTAACCTTAAAATTCAAGAAACTATTTTCTAATGAATCATTTCTTCCTTTGTTGTTTATATTAGTGCAGTTATATAATAATTATAATAATTGCAAAATTATAATCATTAATTAAAAGGGAACCAATTATTGCACCAGTGTTACACACATATTTTATCATTTTCTAAACCTCAAAGTAATATGTTAATATTGAATCTATGCTTTTTCTTGTTCACATCAAATCACCTCCAAATTAGCGGCGATTGAAGGTTGAGTGAGGCCCTACACATCGTTTTATATATTCTTATTGATAGTCTGGTCATTGTTAAGAGACTAAACAAAATGCAGGACTACATTTAGAATATAATCGTTATATTTGCACCTTTAATCACTGCCACAGGCACTGTAGGAGCAATGCGTATAAAGTGTGTTTACAACATGCTCCGAAACGTTTGCCGGAATCATTTCAATGGGTGTGATTTCGCGCTAACAATTGTGGGGGAAGTTGTTGGCTGAATATCATCCAATGTACAGCGAGCTTGAACCATATGGGGAGTACTGTATTCTCAAACAATTGCCCCTATGCACACGCCACTGTTGCTTGTGTATATAAGTGTTCACTCACTTACAAGCGAAACCGAAACTCGAGCTCTCAGCGACACAAATCCAGACGCTTTGGCGCCTGAAACAGACGTTCGTTGGATCCTGCATTTCTACAGTCGTGGCCTTTGTCCCACTGCTTTGGTTGCGATGAAGTATTTTGACAGGTTTCCGTCGTTCGCTGCAGGATACATGCAAGGCTTAACAGAAGAATGTTAATGATATGCATATGATATATAATGGTGATTAATTATTATTCCGAAATTAATACATGATTTATCTTCTGCAGAGCGTAAGAATCTTTTCTTCCGATAAAATTAACAACAACGAAATAATAATAAAAATATTTAACCAGAAATCAACCTTTTGATATATTACCAAAGCAATTACCGACTTTTTTTTTTAATACTGTCCGATACTGTACGTAAATGCAGTCAGTACTCCTTCCCCCAAAATTATATGTTACTGTCTCTTTATATATCTCTGGCTCTAATGAATTATTTATTGCCACGTAATACAGATGAAACTGACATAGGAATTCGAACCCAGAATTTATTGTGCTAAGATAATGAGTCAACCGACATTTAACAATCGTTACTTCCTTTATCTTTTCCAGGCAGTCATAGCCGAGATATATGAAACAACGTTTCGATTATAATTCTGTTGGTTAAAGTTGGATAATTTTTCGTAAGTAACGAAAACGCTTTGCTCGTTTCCGAATAGCACCTTTCAGTAAAAAGAAATTATAGATTGATCGAGTTCGTGTTTTAAGTCCACTTTACATACAGTATGGACCGGACTAGACCTACAGTTCAAACTGGAAACCTAACCATGTTATGCCTCAACTGTTTATTCGACCCAGGAGCCTTTGATTACAAGGCGGTGACGTTACCACTACGCCAACAAGGAGTCCCAGTAACCAATATATATATATATATATATATATATATATAAACACAGTAATAGGATGAGAAAGAGTGCCACAAGGGCGGATAAACTCTAATAATGGAGAGAGAGTGTATATAGCCTATATAAGTAAACAGAAGAGTAACAGTGTACAATTTACTTTCTTTTGGTCTATAAAACAACCGATATTAACACACCTTCAAAAAACAGCTTGTACATATGAAGCAAATTAAAATTGATATGTGAGGGCATAGTAGTGCGCGCGGGGGTTGCCAGTGGTGCATGAACACCTCCAAATGCGTCCTCAAAAAATTGAGAATGTAAAAACAACCATTACAATAATGAAAATAATGTATCCCCTACTGTCTTGAAATTTGAATTTTAATGGTCGGACCTTTCTAAAGGATGAAGAGTGAAACGACTTGCAGCCAAAGATATCCTCTTCCCTATATTTAAGCTGCTCTTCCCTATCCTCTTCTATACTCTGTTTCGTAAATAAGGAAAGTGTCGTGAGGCTAATGCTCTTTACATTTTCGTCAGTTAATTTTTGAACACCCTGTGCACTTTCACTTTTCCATCCTTGATATTTTCCTTTCTGACACTGCGCAGCATATCGTGCAAGAAAATATCTTCTAAATGCAACTCAAATTTCGCAAATTCTTCTTCGCTCATTCTCGCTCAAGATTTATGGTACCACTTTTTACAAAACTACATTCTATTGCCCCAGCATTCAAGTGTTTTATTCCAGCCTATTTCGGCTGCTTCGTCCTGAGACGGCGAGATCGACGTTCGAACCATGTTTGTACCACTGACCTACTTGTCGCTAGCTCGCTAATCCCTTAATCCCGTACAGCTGCAACGAAAAAGTCTGCTCACCCGATCAAACAGTACAGTTCTTTGTCACTTTCTTACGTAGGGCACAAATATTTTACACACAAATAATCCTATCTCAACTTATTATTAATACGATTTCTTAAGTTGAATGTATTATCTCAACAAATAACCAGAGGCACCAAGTAAGGTTATACAAAATAGAATCTAAGTTGAAGTTTTATTGTGGACTGACGTCAAAAGCAAAAAAAATAAATAAAACCGACCGTGGATTTTTATATTTAAATTTATATGTATAAATACACATACAGGGTGGCTCAATAAGTCACTTAACACCCCCGGTATAAGGCCACTGCGACATGGAACGTGAAAATGGCGATGACCAAACGTTGCCTGGCCAAGGGGGAACCACATTGACGTCTCACGCATGGTCGGCAGCCATATTTATGTCCGCCATCTTGAATTCAACTCCAGAAATTAAAATTGGAAGAGGGTCATGCGACATATCAAAATAGGCTAGAATTTCACCAGTAGTTTTCGTTTATTTCCCTTTAGTGCGTGTGCGGTATTTGTGTGGTATGGTGAAATGCATTTTGCAAGTCGCGGTTTTTTATTAAAAGAAACTAAATTTACAGAATAATTTTTAATCAGATGTCTATATCTTAAAGATTACAAGTGCTATTAATACAGATCATGCAATTAGTGGAAGTGAAGTTTCATGATAAGAAAACTCTTAATAATAATAATGATAATGATAATGTCGATACTGCCCAAAACAAGGAATAGTCAACGAGACCAAATGTTATCAATCCCGCTCTGCCTGGACAACAAACGGGGCTTTGGCTTCTAGACTCACGGTCAGTCTGTCTGTTCCTCACTGCCCATGCGTATTTGTCATTGCCCTTGCATTAATTTCATCCTAATCTTCGCGATTGGCCAAATGAGACAGAAGGAAGAAATAAAATATTAAATCAATCAGAAGAAAAGAGCAGCAAATGGATGTGCCTTTCCCAAATTGAGGATTCATATGGCAAGTCTCGCATATAATATGAAGGTTAGGATGAATAATGAAACAGTTTGTTGGAACACACACAATTTCATGTCCAGGTTCTATCCAGGATGCGAAACTAGGACACCAAGTTTTTTGCACGTTACGCTAACCATTCAGCCACAGAGCCGAACTAAGGGTCCCGGGTTCGAACCCCGGTCGGGCTTGGTTGTTTGTGAATGTCCATTCATCAATTTCATCATTTCATCACTCATCCCCATCTTCGTAAATTAGCCAAGAGGCAACAAAACGCGAAGTAAAATAAACTAAATCAAATCAAAATAAAAATAAAAAACAGAGCCGAACTGAAATACTTTGTATTTGGCGAGTGATTCCCGACACGTAAACGATACAACTGGGAAGATAAAAAGAGACTTGCATTGGCGCCTTCAAGTCTGGGCAGAGCATTCAACCATATCAGTATCAATCACTCAACTTGATTTTGTGGTTTCAGGGTGAATCGTAAGCAAGCCCATACTTCCGGTCATTCTGTCTGTTTCTGTCCTCCAACTTAGAGATATGCGTGTGTAACATAGTGTTAATGCGCAGGGACATGTGAAAAATGCTAACGTTGGGATAACCGTTAAAATAATAGAAATGATAATTGCATTATGGTGGATTAAGGGTGTTGTTTGTTAACTGACTGTCACAATTACAAGTATGGAAATTTAAATCTTTGTAGTTAAGTAAAACTCTTGGTAAAATATCTTCATACCAATGGCTAATAATGTATTTAAACGCGTCGTTTCTCAACGTATGGAGCGCGACCCACTGCAGGATCCCGAGAAGGCGTTTGGTGTGTCGCGTAGTCGGGCTCGAAAATTTATTTTTGGTGTCTCAAACACTTATTACATTTTAATTACTAAGATACATTGTTTAACAATTTAAATTCAACTCTTGTTGTACGAAGTCTAAGCTCTTCATGTCTATTATTTGCGCTCTACCATCGCTTTTTGCTGGCATCTCTCAATTTCATCATGCGTGTTTAGTTAGACTAGAGTAAATTAGTCTTTTAAATCACATATTTACTTTTCTTGAAGGAAGTATACGTAATTTCATTACGGAAATGTAAAAGAGGGCTTCTTAAAGTACTCGATGTTAGCAAAAGTATGATTTTAAACTGGGTGCACACCCCTTCAACTAATTTTGCCGGCGCCCATACTTGTGTGTCCCGTGAAGTGTAATATCCTTCAAGGTGGGTCCCGAACTGAAAAAGGTTGAGAACCATTTATTAAAGGTAATATACCTAGATATTAGTATTTTCAGTTTGAGACATCACAGAGTGCGAAGGGGCGGTTTTCGAAGGACTGCTGAATTCGCCGCATTATTCCTGCAAGGGAAAGGGTGGGGATATCGTATTGTATCCATGTACATAAGAAGCACGGACTTGAAGTTTCCTATGGGATATATTAAATATTACGTGCAACCTCCTCTCCTCTACCGCCAATAAATCTTTGACACGCTGCTACCACGGGTCTGTACTCTAACTTTGCGCTTTTAGTCAGAGGAGACGCGTTTCTTCACACACTCACTCACCTAATAATTCATGAAAATCCACGTTCTTAGAATGTCATTCCCAATCAGTGACATTGCGAATAGAAATGCGGGAATATAGCTCGCGTACTTTGAAACGGTGTTCATTGAAAATAACCCATAAAGCTTTCACGTTGAACGGTGCTGAAACTTAGTTCACGTCAAAATTTACGTCTTGTCGAATTGTGTTACTCGTCCCCATCTGTTGCCACATAGATGGCGACGCAATCGATCACGGTTAAGCTCTGGCAATTAGTAATATTTTAATATTACAGCAAGAACTGTGCCTTACTGCTAGGCCTACTAAGTGAATTTCCCTTCCATACACGTTACATTAAATCATTTTATGAACAAAAAAAAATAGAAACATTGGTAGGGAACATCCCTAGAGAACAGTGTAATTTATTTTCATTTTTCATTAAAATATTTATTTACAGTTAAAAATTTGATAACAAGATATTGTAGGAATGGGAGCATTCCGCTCTCCTCGTGATCCAGTATCGATCAACCTATCTGTGAACAAAGTGAACTATATAGAAGAATGTTGTTCCCTAGTCATAGAGGATCACCGACCTCTACTCCGATGGAGGTACAAGGGCGGATACTTTATTAATGTTACTCGGCCATCCAATTTATAATAATATTTTGAGACGTTTCGGGCGAGAGTATCTCATTTCCCAGTTAATCCGCCCATGACTAAATTTAAACTGCATGGGCTATTTTACGCTTGATGGGGAGAGTTTCTTCTATTTTTGTGTCCCATTTTGGATATTTTACGTTGCTTTTCACCGTAGAAAGATGAAGTAATGGCATTAAAATCGCACAAACACAATGAATCGTCTATGCCTAACCAGCGTTGAACCCGCTTACCTCTGGCTCTGGAGGCTGTTAATCTCACCACTTAACCGTGGTTGGTTGGAACTTTAGTGAATGTACGTATGCCAAAAAAATTGTTTATAATGATAGGTTTGATTAGATATATTTCATTCGCTTACTTTCAGTTAATCGCAAAGATTATTTGGATCGAGTGTCTTGAGCACGTACTGCAGGGTCCATGGTAAATATGAAGTTAAGGAAACCGTCCCGTAATATTTCCATTGTACCAGAAAATACAACAGGAAAAATAGGGAGACAGAAGGGTGTGTATTTTAGGGACAAAATATCATTGGACATACCCATAAAAACCATACGAAGATAAAATATATGGGTTTGAAAAATCGTTTATTGATTGTACTTCTCTTGAACTTGCTTTCTGTGAGGCGAGAGGTTGTATACACCTTATCCCCTTTGTTGTCGCAAAGTACGTTATTTTATATTCTACCGTTGCCCTCGGTCTCCTTAGCGATTTTCTTTCAATCCTCAAATGTTGCAATGCATATGGCATAGTTATAAACATAGTGATGGACAACTTGCCTGCTGCTTCAGCTGCAAACTTAAAATAAGAGAATCCAAGTAAAATTATGCTATCGCAAGTTTAATTTGTGGAAGCAAACGTTATCTTTTTCCTTCCTTCATTCCTACCTTTCGCCGACCCTTCTACAGACTTCGAAGCGCCATGCTCTGACACAGCTTGCAGAAGCATTCTTCCCAAACTTGTTTCTGTCCGACTCAAGTGCTAGGGGGAATAAAGCATTGGATCGTATCGTTTCTCAACCTATGGGGCGCGACCCACAGCTGGGTCCCGAGAGGGTGTTTGGTGGGTCGCGAAGTCGAGCTTGGGAATTTACTTACTGTCTTACAAAACTATTACATTTAAAATACTAGTATATATTTGTTTCAATATTTTAAATTCAACCCGTGTTGTCCGTAGTCTAAGCTTTACATTTCTGTTATGCGCACCCTACCATTGCTTTTCACCGGCATCTCTCAATTTCAGCTTTTAAAATTATATATGTATGGCACTTTTCTAGAATGAAGTATGTGAAATTTGTTTAAGCAAGCGTAAAAAAGGGATTCGTAAATTACTTGATGTTAGCATAAACACGTACTATTATAAACTGGGTGCACACCCCTTCAAGTAATTCTGCCGGCACCCATACTTGTGGGTCCCGTGAAGAGTAATATTCTTCAGGGGGGTCCCGTACTGAAAAAGGTTGAGAACTACCTGATTAGAGGCCCTTGAAAAGTTTGATTCGATTCACTGATTGATTGAGTTTATTTTACTTCGTTTTTCTGCTACTCCTGGCTAATCGCGAAGAAAAGAATGAGTGATGAAATTGAAGAAGAGACTCTCTCAAAGAACCCCAATTCCCAGGTCGGGAATCGAACTAAGAACTCGTGGCGTGCTACCCACTTCGTTACGCAGGGTGGTGCCCTAAAGGAAAACTTGGAATTGGAAGTAAATTCCGCACAGAAATGCGTACAGAGTAAGTGAATGGTGGGTGGCGTTTTCTGAATACTGATGGAAATAATTAAAGATTTGATTTAAGTCCCGAGAATGAAGAGAATTCGTTCAAACCTAATCGGGTTTGAACGGAATCCAAGCAAATATGAGCCTCCACCGGACATGAATTCGTGACCCTTGATAAAAAGTTGACAGCATTACCAGTGCACCATCAATATAAACGGCTTGAAAACACATTGCCCCTTTGCTCGTTTCAAGATTAGTCAGTTAGAGTCAGCGTCAGGGTGCAGGTGAAGTCCCTGGAGGTCTTGCAGTGCAAATTTAGAGAAAACCGAATGACATATAGTACAGACAGATGCCTTTTATCATTCTTCTGAAAATTTATACAAATGCTGTTTATACGGCCTTACTAAAAAAACCTTGCTAAAAACACTTCGTTATGTGTTGCCGAACAAAGCTCATACATTGCTGAAGACATTATTAGAGTTCACAATCAAAATTATTTGGTTATGCCATACAGTGTTGCAACGAGGCTAGAAAAAGCCATTTTACCTATCGTATATTAATTTTAAAATGTGACTTTTTGTTGTAGTTTTCTTTTTTAAGTTTGTCCATTTACTTATGCCAAATCACAGGAATGTAAAAGCTTTAATAACATAAATTGGGGGAGAAATTATCTCACACAAACTAATTTGGAAGCATTAGGTGACTGTAACATCTAGAAACAATAGATTTCGTGAATATAACTTGCCTGATAATTGCAGGACAAACCACATCGTTGGAAATTGATATTGCTGAAATTAATGTCGAATTATAGGGAACGATTGATTGATTTATTTGCTTTATTTTAATTCGCTTCTTGTGCCACTTTTTGCTAATTTTCGAAGATGGGGATGAGTGATGATATCATGAAATTGTAGAATGGACACTCACAAACATCCAGACCAAGGCCGGGATTGAACCCGGGGCCCCTGGTGTCGTAGCGCGATGTGCTAATCACTCCACCACGGGGGCCGACTTAACAAGAACGAAACAAGTTTCAAAATATTAAATTTCGTACGTAAATAAATCACCGAATGCATAGTCCGCGTAAGCAAGGTCCGAGTGACGGAGCAACCAAAACATTAAAAATTGCTTCATGTTTGTCAACCCGGCGTTGGTCTACTTGTTAGCGTTGCTCTAACATTGAAATTTATGTGCTTATATATCTGTTGTAAAATTCGAAAGTCTTTTGTTTTGTCACGGGCCGGAGGGGGGTCATAACATGGTGGAGCAGTGGTGGCGATTAGGGGGGCGAGGGGGGTACTTGCCCCTCGTTCATCGTCACTTTTGTCCTTGCACTGTGCTAAACCTTATCTTCAAAGGGAAATATTGTCTTTGACCCCGCGGTTTTGGAACCCAATCGCCGCCACTGGGGTGGAGCATTTCCTATCGTCATTCGGTGCTGTGCCGTTATCCTGCAAACACATTGTCTATGTTAACTTGACGTTCACGTGTCGACCAACCTCGAAATTGTTTTTTTTTTTAATATTTTTTTTAGTGAATTGTATTGGTCTTCTTGTGCTTATGTGATTTTTTCTCATGATGGACAATACACACATATTGTAATGTCTCTCTTGCCCTCCGTGCGCACGCCTATGAGAAGGATTGTTACTGCTGTGACTTTCCATCCGAAGTATGATTTGGAACGGTCTTCTTATCCTGAACAGGTATTGAACGTTTGAAAGATCCTAGGTGATTACTTTGAAGATCTGCCTCTTAAAGGAGGAGTTTAATGATACATGGATTCAACACACACAGAAACGCTCAGGTCGTTAGACCTGACTCAACTTTTATTCATTTTTATTATTTTACTTCACTTTTCGGTCACTTTTGACTAATCGCGACGATGAGGATGAAGTTGATGAAGTGACACTCGCATCCATGCCCAGTCCAGAATTCGGAACATTGGACGCCGGGCGTCAAGTAAATCGAGTTCACAACCGTTGACTTCGTAGTAACCATTCATCTACTCGTCATTATAAGAACACTGACGTCATCAAAGCTGCTACCCTCGAGATATAAATAACCATCAAGACTAAGTTTCGGTTGTGATAAATTGTAGACAGTTGTTGCTTCATTCTGCGTGCAACATTTCATCGTACCCTAACCTCTCGATTTCAATACACCGAGCTGTTTGACACGCTCTTCATTTCAACAGTTCACTCATTAGGTCCTTATTGATGTTGTCATTTATATAGGGTGACCGTACGTCCCGTTTTGACCGGGACAGTCCCGTTTGAGAGGCGTGTCCCGGTCGTCCCTTCGATATTATTTAAAAACACTATTTGTCCCGTTTTATAAAAGTCTAGGTGTTAGGTTGAAAACCAAGTATAAAGTTGAGACATTTCATGCTAAAAAAGTTTGTATTGTTTTGCGTGTGTTCCGTTATTTGTAGAGCAGTGCATAAGCATGCCCAAGAAGCGTACATGCAGTTTCAATAGGGACTTGGTACAAGACACAAACCAGAAACTCAAATGGCTAATCTCGCGTCAGATGTGTGGGGTAAGGTTTTCAAGGAGATTTATAAACGGTTGATGAAAAAATATAGCTCCTCTCAAGAAGATTGATTGTTCTGATAAATACTTCTTGCACGCCTCAACTTTAGCGTAGGGCTAACATGAAAGGTTGATCAGAAGGAACCAGAAATACCGTGTAAGTCACACCGAGATTATAAAAACGACAGTTCATATTTCAAATAATAATAACGATAGTATAATTATAACAATAATATTATAATTAGGCCTAACTGATTTTTCAGGAGGGGAGGAGGTAAACTGATCTCCTTGGGATGTCCCGTTTTTGGGCCAAAATATTATGGTCACCCTACTACTAGGGCGCCAAAATATCTAGCTCCTGGGTTATCATTCCATTGTAATTATCATGCTCTTACCATGAAAAGGTCTCCCACGTATTATCCGCGGTCCCGGGTTTGAACTCTGGTCATAGCTCCAAAATTTGGGTGATGACTCAAAAGAATGAGAATATAGTTAGGAAAACTTAATAAGGACGATCTGGCTCCTATTGAGAATGTCTGATAACAGCGGCGGTGGGACTCAATGCGCTCAACGAAGAACCCGTTGATAGGCTTTTGTCTTTAAGAAGGCTGTTGGACTCCATGGCTATGCAGAGCACCTGCGTTATATTGAAAACTGAAAATCCATTACGTGAAGTCAAATTAACAATTTTGTAATAGCAATTTTGAAGTAATAAGCATAATCTTGAGTTTCGGGTCATAGAAACAAATGTTTAGAGTGTGAGCGAGCAAATCAATTGTTACTAATTATATGGTAAAAAACAGACAATTTGGTCCAAATTGAACAAAGTATATTTTGTCCCAATCCTCCATCCCCGGTCACGTCCCTTGTCTTGTATGTATACGTGTCAGTTAGAAACCGAATTCATTGCCTGTGTGCTCACTGAAGGTCTGCTTGAGACGATTCCCGACACTTTGGCGCCAGCTGACAGCTGGGTCGCTCGGAACTTGCTTTTGTCGCGGGCACGATTCGAATGGAAACAGACAACTCTGCTAGTGATTGTTGCAGTCTAATTCTCGAATGAATATTTCACTTGCTCTCGTTGCCTTCACGAATTTTATTTAAAGCAGCCCAATAAATCAAAGAACGAAATAGCTATATTGGGAACCTTTCAACAACTCCCATATTCGCAGCCAAAATATTTTACAATAACAGGTGTAATTGTATTTTTGACTGTAAACACAAGAATCTAATAAAAATCTTCCCACATTTTTCATCACGTTTCAATAAGTCAAAAATTACACTGTTCAAACTTCTTGTAATACTTTTCTAGATATCCAAGTTACAAGATGTGATTTCTCAACGATAACTTTGTTGCAACATTAATATACTTCTGTCATTGTAATCAACATTTCTTAGCTACGGTATAGTAATCGTTCATGCAACTTCCCACTCTTTAAAATGATACACCTTTACGTGAGGTGAGATCCCGCCACCATAAGTTAGGATTTGAGGAACAGAAACGGATGACACGCTCACTCAACAAGAGGCCTTGCATCAGTGGTGCTTTCAAATCTGGGCCGAGAAACAATTACAAAAGTCAGATCAAGTTTACGCCATAGATTAAGCTGATGCACTCGTATCCGGACTGAGATTTTCTGTGGTTTCTACAAACGACTGCAAGCATAGAAGCTTCGTCGTTGGCCAGTATTTTTCAAATAGAGTAAGGTGGGGTAAGACTGCGCGGCGGGTAAGACTGCGCACCGGTTTTTTGAGGTGAAAATCACACACAGTTGGCACCACTGCGCCACCGTTACTTCGTCCAAGATGGTAGCTAGCTGTGGACAGTGGTGAAGATACGTTTGAAATTCGTTGTGCTGGGAGAGGTAAGTGAAAAGATTTTGAGGGTGTTTGCTATTTTTTTTGGTACTTCGTGTTTTGAGTACTACGTCACTGTGAATGTATACAATATTACGATGTTGATGGATAGAAGAAGCTGTGTTAATGCCGAGCCCACCTGTGTATTAGTTTCCATTGCTTTGTGCAATGGCTGGGCAGCATCACGTGATTTGTTCAGGAAAGCAGCACGGGGCAACACTGCGCACGTGCACAATTTTACTCCACAAGTGTGTGGCTTGCAGGTGCAAGTGTGTGGCTTGCAAGGCCCAGCCATTAGATCATTTTTTGGTCCACTGAAGTCGTTTCATTCATCTGAGTGTGATAAGTGGATGAGTAACCATCCGGGTCGCCCAATCACAGTTTTCCAAGTGGCATCCATTTTTACAAAGGAATATGGGAAGGCAGCTACAGTTGGGAATGCCATGAAGGGCTTTGAAGTGACTGAATTATGCCCATTCAATCAAGACATCTTCACTGAGGACGAGTTTCTTCCCTCTATTGTGACAAATGTATCAGCTCCAACTCCATTTGAGCAGCCTTCAACAAGTGGGGTTAACAATACTGGATCATACGGGCACATTTCCGTTAACCAGATATCACCACTTCCACGTGCAGAGCATATTCAGCACCGCCGACGAAAGGGAAGGCAGTCTCAGGTGTTAACTAGATCTCCATTCAAAGTCAACTTGGAAGCCTCCTTGGCTGAGAAGAGTAAGAAGAAAGTTCAGGGGAAACAGAAACGGAACATCATTGTTGAAGCAATGTAGCAAGCAGAAAACGCCAGAAGAAAGAGTACAATTGCCCAGGTTGTAATGAGAAGTACAGCGATCCTCCAGTAGAGGATTGGATCCAGTGTTCCACGTGTGACGAGTGGTGGCATGAAAATTGCACCTCGTATGAAACAGGAACCTTTATTTGTGATCTGCGTTAGCGATTCCTAACCCAAGTGAAGGACGGAATTCACTGTGCCTACTGTGAGAATGCCACGAGAAATGTATCCCATATGATAGAAGAACTTTTTTATGTGATTTGTGTTTCTTTTTATACAAATGTGACTCTGTGTAGAAAGTGCGCATTCTTACCCCAACTTGATCGCAGTCTTACCCCGCGGTGCGGGTAAGACTGCGCATTTGCATGGTCACGGTTTTGTAATTGTTTCATGCAGAAATATTGTTCATTCAGCTTTCGGAAATTTACTGTGAGTCAGCAAAGGATAGTGCAATGTGTATTGCATTTTTCATGTGTGTCTGTAGTTTCATAGCTTGAATATAAAATTATGAACTCAAACTGCGCAGTCTTGCCCCACCTTACTCTATTCCTAAATCAAGTAATTGTCCAAAATAGTGGACATTAAGTGAGATAGAAAGTGTGGCCCCTTACAGCTATATTCGTGCAACGATTTAATAAATTTTATTTTACCTTTACATGATTCACATTCATATCATCAATAAATATTCCACCCCTTTCTGACAATTAATATTACAATGCAATTTCTGAAGTGCAATAATGAACGTGGTATGGTGTCTGACTATCACGGGGTGACCTACCTAGGATTTTATTATTAATTAATTCAATACTTCGAATCAATATTTAGCCATTTGCAGTTTCTTAAGACAGGTCTACTCATGAGAAACCGTTGAAGGGAAAAGTGAACTGTGCACCGTATCCGACGAAGAGAAAGAAAACTGTTCGTGTTAACTAACTCCTTTATTAGGAAGAATATTTTTTTATAGGGTAAATCTCTAACATGCCCACATGTACGTATTCGTTTAGGTCTCTGGTTTGAATGCTTATTTAGAAAAATAAATAACAGAAATAAAAGTTTCATCGATGTAATTAAATGTTACAAAGATTACAAATGTTACAAATTTCATCCTGTCATCACTCATCCTCGTCGTCGCGATTAGCCAAAAGTGGTAGGAAAGCGACGCTAAATAACAAAATCAAATCTTTCCAAGACCGCGAACACACAACCAACATCCATACATTGAAGAAACTGAATAGCAGCAACATTTCCTTTAACGCGTGTGTATCTTTATTTTTTCCCTTTCACCCGAGTACTGCAGTGTTGCCAGTTTCCTTCAGTGCTTCACTGTCAAAAGGTTTAACAACGATAAATATTACATCTCTACTTTCGATGTGTGAGGTTCGTGATGATACAAATGCTCAGCACTGAATAAAGATGATGACCGTGCTGAACATTTTGGCAAAGCAGGAGAAGAATTCCATGGTAAACTGTTGATTGCTCCCTTACTGTTGAAAATTATGCAACAGCGCCAGTGGATTGTTCTTATCTTGGTGAAGCTACTTTTCTTGGGTGGATTTCGAAATCAAATCAAACTTGGGCGAATATACGAGTTATTCACTTCCTTGGCTGCTGATACGTTTTCGCCTTTCAAGTAAATGCAGGAAAGCACGCCTTGTGTGAGAAGCTAAGAGCATTAAAAACATGTCCGTTCGTCCCTCCCCTCTCTGTAAGAAAGCAATAAGAATTGCGCCCTTTGTTCTCTTCACCCAACTCCATTCAGTTAACCATGTCAAACACATTACAAGACCTGGGCTCGGTGGTTTACTGAGGACGGAATAGGCAGTAAAATGTTACAAAATGAATGTTTGGCCCATCTTTCAGAGCTCAAAGACGAGGTTACGAAGTATCTTTGCGAAACTTTTCTTTGGCTTGTTCAAAGTATTTACTGGTGATTCTTTACTGCAAAGATTACTGTGGCTGTGTTTGCTTTATCATTTTTATTTCCGTCATGTCATGATCGGAGCTTCGAAACTGTCGAATGGTAAGGGCCTTACATATAGGGCATCCCCGATTTAGTAGTAGTTAAGTCGTCGGCCTGTAATCAAGGAGATCCGGGTTCGATACACGGGAGAGTGGTTCGGATACCATTTTTAACTGTAGGTCAATCCTGATTAGCCTATCTTTGCATAAAGTATATTTAGAACTCAAGTTAGCGCAATCACAGAACATTTCGGTTTCTTGAAGGCAATTGGGGAGCTACGTGGACTAGCAGGTTCCGATCGAGAAAACCAAATAACAGCGGCAATGCGATTCGATGTGATGACCACGTGACAACCAATGAGGAAGTCTATTAACGGACCGTTGTTATTGAAGGAACCTTTTGCCACGGAGTTAGTGCATCGTAACTGTTACGGAGATAATTAATATATAAATTGAGCGGGTAAATACTAACAAAACAGGCTGTTATACTAACCACTACATCGGCTTGTATTGTGTTCACGCTAAACGGGGTTAAATTCTGTTACTGGGTGATAGACCAGTATTATGATGTGCAAGCTGCGAAATTATGTAAGAGTGGCGTATCTAGAAGTAGTTTTAGAGGGACGTAGTCTTATTTTTGATCAACTTTCCTTTCAAAACACGTAAAATATAGGAAAAGATGGCAGGATCTAGGAGTGGTAAAAATGACTCATAACTCCCTTATGCTCACATTCCTTTACTACATTTATGTGCACGCCACTGAAAGTTGGTGAATACAGACCACAAGTGGAGAGGTTTCCATATTTGGCGATAACAGAAGCGGGGTGTAAAGGATGATTCTCCTGTAAGCACCAAAATGCCAACCTCTCTCCACGTATTACATCCTGTACTCAGGAAGGGTGAGGGGGGGGGGGGGGTTGGCACTAAGCCATCTTATGCTATATCCTAGGGCCGTACAAGAATGAGACCCTGAATGCGCAGAAGTTAAAAAGACCATCGACTATTACATTTTCTTAATGTTGTGATAATAGCAAATTAGAACATGTCAGATCCTTTTACCTGATTATTTAATGAATGAAGGTAGAAGGAAGGAGTTTCTAGAGTTTAAATAAGTTCTTGCATGATGATCCTATTTTCAAAGGTCAAGTCATATAAACAATATGTACAATTTTTATGCTCGAATATAAACAATTTTTCCTCGTAAAAACGAATGTAAACATTTTAAATGCCAATAATTAAAAGTCAAGTAAAGTGGAGGGATACTAACGGTCCAAATTAACATCCTTGTTTCTTGGTTAATTCGCGTCCAGTGTGGCTACCGTAATGTAATGTTGGTTTCTGTTCCTTTAGTGTTTGTGCAGTATTAGTCTGGTATGGTGAAATGCATATTGAAAGTGGCAATTTTAAAAGAAACTGAAATTTACTGAATAATTTATAATCAGACGTGTGTATATTTTAAAGTTTACAAGTGTTATTAATAGAGAGCATGCAATTAGTGGAAGTGAAGTACCATGAAAACAAAACGGTTAATAATAATAATAATAATAATAATAATAATAATCATAATAACAATGACAATATCGACAGTGCCTAAAACAAGGGATAGTCCAGGAGCCCAAATTTTATAAATCCCACTCTGCCTGGACTACAGTCAGTCTGTATTGCGCACTGTCCATACGTATTTGTTATTGCCCGCGCATCAATTACAACCTAATTTTCGCGATTGGGTAAAAGAGACAGAAGGGAGAAGTAAAATAAATCAAATCAATCCGTAAGAAAAAAAAGTAAAATCCTCCCCTGTGCTTTGTACCACGCCATGAGGGCATATACGGGGTGCGGAGTTGGCCCCACACTTTCTTGGTCACAGCCGAAGCCCTGGCCGCCCCCAGAGTTTCCTCCAGATACCCACTTTGTACGACGCTGGGTGGGCACCAAGGCCGCTTGAACAGGTGCAAAAAAATCCCGGTTCTCCCTCGCCTGGTAGTCAGACGCCCTGCCGACCGAGTTACAGCGGCAGTATAAAACAGCAGCAAATGGCTGTACCTTTCTCAAATTGAGGATTCCTGTGGCAAGTCTCTCATATAATATGAAGGTTAGAATGAACGATGAAAAAGACTTTCGGAACAAACACAACTTCTATCCAGGATGCGAACCTAGGACACCGAGTTTTGTAGCGCGTCATGCTAACATTTCAGCCACAGAGCCGAACTGAAATACTTTGTAATTGGGAGAGTGATTCCCGACACTTACACGATACAACTGGGAAGATAAAAAGGACTGTTGCATTGGCGCCTTGAAGTCTGCGCAGAGCATTCAACCATATCAGTTACAATACCTCAACTTGATTTCATGGTTTCAAGGTGAATAGTATATTGTGTTTCTGCCGTACAACTTATAGATTTGCATCAATAACATAGTGTTAATGCGCAGGGATATGTGAAAAATGCCAACATTGAGATATCCGATAAAATAAAAGAAATGATAATTCAAGGATCGTGGATTAAGGGTGTTGCTTTGGTAACTGGCTGCCGCAATTATAACTATATATATACATAAAACTCTTATATTTAAATTACTAAGATATATTGCTTTAATAATTCAAATTTAACCCGTGATGTACGTACATAGTCTAAACTCTGCATGTCTATTATTAAAACAACGAAACTTGGTTCACATCAAAATAGAGGCCTAGTAATCTTTGTCGAATTGTATTCCTCGTCCCCATCTGTCTCCATATCGATGGCGGGCAATCGTTTCACGGTTAAGCTCTCGCAATTAGTAATATTTTATAATTACTGCAAGAATTGTGCGTTAGCTTTCCTTTCCTTTATGCTTACTTGTGAAATCTCGATTATTTATTTCAATTTCACTGGCTTTTATAGTTTTTATTCTTATTTTTAACATACGTATATTGTATTTTAACCTGTTCAAAAGATGTAACTTGTTTCTCTAATATCTAGACTTGAAACACGACCAATTTGTACTATTTTTATACCTTACTTAAACCTGTTCTTCCAACAAAAATGAATTGTGTTATTTAAGTCACGACTTTACAATCTTAAGGTCTGTAGGAATTGAACAGGAAAGGGTCTCAAATTACATTAGCTTTACCTTTTATCGGCTACAATTGAATTGTACCTATTCTGGCTCAAGAGGAAAAGACAGAAGAGGATAGGTGGCAGCCAAAATGTTGAATGAATGAGAATCTGACCAAAGAACCCTTGCAGAAATATTATACGTATAAGACATGATTGCATGCATGAAACCATTGTTTAACAAAATAACTGCAGTTAAGACTGGAAGAAGTTTTATATTATCCCTAGCTTATCCCTGGCGTACAATAAACGTAGACAGACTACTTACATAAGGGAGGCCTCAGAGGCCCACACATTTTCTTCTTCTTTAACATTAAAATTCAAGAAACAATTTTTTAAAATGAATCATTTCCTCCTTTGTTGTTCATATAGCTGCAGTTATATAATATTGCACGAGTGTCACACACAAATTTTATCATTCACTAAACCTGAAAATAACATGTTAATGTTGAATCAATGATTTTTTTGTTTACATATGAGCAGTTCTATAGTTGTTATAATAATTACATTAATTACCATAATTACCAACCAATTGTACACTGTTACAAGGTACACAAGTACCTTGGTGGAACATACATCTGTATTAGGGCTGATAGGCCCTCAACCTAAATTTTCCTCGTATGTACGTTACCTTCATCATTTTATGAACGAAGGCAATTGAGAAATATTGGTAGCGAACATTGTAATTGACTTTAGTTTATTTTCAATTTTTTATACAAATATCAACAGTTCAAAATTTGATAAAAAGAGGTGGTGGGTTTGGAGTCTCTCCCTCCCCCCTGCCCATCACGGATAAGCTATTGCTAACAATAAATCATTTTAATTAAGAGCGCGGGGGAAGGGGCTGTAGTGAAACTAAGTAGCTTATACACAATACAGTAGGGATCCTGGCTCCCACGGGAGTCCCGTGGATGATCTAAGGTCATTTTTTTTCGACCATGTCCATGCATAAAACGGCTCTGGAGCTCACCCAGCCTCAAACAAACGGGTGCCTAGGGTTAAACTTTGGGGGGGGGGGGTTAAAGGCGGCAAGAACGTGTTGCTTGGGCTTGTTCACTTAGAAGCGAAACCGAAACTCGAGCTCTCTAGCACACAAGTGGCGATGCAACTCCAGACGGTTTTGCGCCAGGGACAGAGAACGGTTTACCAACTGAGGTTCGGTTGGAACCTGCATTTCTACAGTCGTGGCTTTGTTCCACTGCTTTGGTTGCGATGAAGTATTTTAACAGTTGTCTGTATTTCGCTGCAGGGTTGTTGCAAGGGGTAATAAAAGAATGTTAATGCTAGTATTACCTCGTGTGATATAACATGGATTATTATCTCTCTTTGGATAAAATTAACAACGGCAAGATAGCAAAGTATTTAATCAGAAATCAACAAAATGAATACAGCATTTACTTTTCTTTACCTTTTGATGTATTACCAAAGGAATTAGCTGTCTTTGTTTTTAAATACTGCCGATACTGTGCGTAAATGCAGTCAGTAACCCTGCCCCCAAAATGGTATGTTTACTGTCTCTTCCAACGCTCTCTATTTCTAACTATTTACTTATTGGCCTCCTTAGGCAGATGAAACTGATATGCGAATTCGAACCCAGAATTTTTGGAGCTGTGATTATGAGTCGCAGTCATAGCTGCGATATATAAAAGAAAGTTTAGATTACAATTCTGTTGAAGTAGGAGAATTTTTCGTAAGTAACGAAAGCGCTTTGCTCATATCAGAATAGCACCTTTCAGTAAACAAAGGATTCATTGATTGACTTTGTGTTTTAAGTGTACTTTATGCACAGTGTGGGTAATCAGGACTAGACCTACAGTGTAAAGTGAAATCCGAACCACTAAGTGCCTCCACCGGCTATCGAAGCAGGGACCCCTTGATTACAATGCGACGACGTTACCACTACGCCAACAGGGAGGTCCCAGTAAACAAACAAACACAATACGAGTACAAAGAAGTGTAACAGTGTAAAATTTACTTCCTCTTGTTCTACCTACTAAACACCCGATATCATCACACCTTCAAACACCATCCCTAGTTTTGGTTATCGTCAATATTTCCTTGCACACATGAAGCAAATGAAAATTGATATGTCAAGGCATGGTGGTGCGTACGGGGGGTGCCAGTGGGGCCTGAGTGCCCTCTCATATGTCCTCAAAGAAAAATATGTATAAACAACCATTACAATAATGAAAATAATGTCTCCTGCGCTGCCTCAAAATTTGAATGTTAACAGTTGGGTCGTTCTCGAGTTACAACTGGGGCCTCCCCGCTGTTCGATACCCAGTGGAGGCACATAGTGGTTCGGATCCCACTTTAAACTGCAGGTTCAGTCCCAATTAGCTTTACTGTGCAGAAAGTGGACTTAATAAAATACTTACCAAATTCAATCAATCAATCAGTAGAGTTAGAGCCGGTAGGTTGAAGAGACTTGCAGCCAAAGCTGGAAACCATCCGGAGAGATGACCTTTCGTTCGGGATTCACAAGAGATAAGAGGAAATACTTGAATGCTTGTCGAGTTTCAAACAAATGATGTTGACTAATACAATAAAATACAATGGTAACAATACCCACAATAGTTTCCAAAATGATCTACGTAATCTGTACGATGTTTCTAGACGAGAAACATTATACTTGAGAGGTTTCAAAGTAGACTTCGATTGATTTGATTTATTTAACATCGCATTTCCACTACTTTTGGGTAATTGCGAAGATGAGGGTGAATGGTAATACGATCAGATTGATGAAGTAGCAATCACAAACCTACATGGACGACACAACCCAGGCACCAGAGCCTCGTTAGTCTGCTAAATACAGTTCAAGGTCAGACTCCAAGACACACATTTTGGCGAAGTACAAAATAATTTTAACTATATTCTTCTTATTATTACTCAATTTGTTCGACATAGCATGCAGTTTTTCTTGCATAACAATTGTGTTACTGAATTCTAATTAGATTTTTTATGTGTAAATATATAGCGTACTACATACTGCACGAGAAATTGCTCTACTCGATTTATAAAGGGCCTCCTTAATCTGTTTTTCGGGGGGGTGCAAAACTGATATAGCAGTCACCGTTTTGCTGGTGTGTATTAACGCTTTTCGTATAGTAACGTTATCGGCCTGTAATGAAGATGTCTCTGATTCGATTTTCAGTGGCGGCACATATAAATAGTGTAAATACCGTCACAACTCACAATAATAGGAAAAGCTGTGCTAAGGTGATAATGCATACCCATAAACAATAAGGTCAAATATTTATCTTCATATACCTAATGGTTTCTGTGAAAGGGGGGAAATGAACTCATGACAATTAAGCTAACACTGTCCAGATAGGCAACTGAAACACCCCTTAACACTCCCATGCATGCACATGTGTGTGATGGGTAGGGAGAGGAGAGCGTATAGTTTAGAATTCCATTACTTACGTCTTTAAGTGACATTTCAAAAGCTGAATATCTGTTCCTCAGCATCATGAAACATGACCTTGAGACTCCGTATCGTATCGTTAACTAAATAAAGACCGAGAAACGGATGGAAATTGGAAATTATTGATTGTTTTGGTGTACTTCACTTTTCTTTTCTTCCACTTTTGACTAATCGCGAAGATGAGGATGAGCTCTGGTTTTCTCCCTATATTTTAGTCGAAATTAGTCACCGTGCATATTTTTTTTTAAAGTAAACGCTTCCTCCACAACTACATAAGTTTGAGTAGAATAAAAATAGTTACAAGGAACACAGACATTTGCTAGTAAAAAAAGCGTGATCTGCGCGCTTTACAAAAGTACTAGCAACATTTTTTCTTGGTAATTAACAAATCACACAACATTTTAACGTCTACGGCCACTAGGCCTAACTACATATAACAAAGCGTCACAGATTCAACTACAGTTTCTGCCTCGATCGATACTCTCATCACGGGAATTTAAACGTCATTTCTACAGCAATTCTTTTCTCAAAAACCACGACAGTGCAGTTATGCAACGTGCGTGTATAAATTCCAGCCACAGAAGCCACATGTGGAGATAAAGAGTGTCTGCCAAATGGCAACCGTTGCGGAGAAAGCGGTACGGGACGGATAAAGCCGCGTTTACACTGAATGTTACCTACAACTGTTATCAACATTTTGTTACCAACACGGTTAAGAACAGATATTGCCAACAAATGTTGGTTGCCATAACACTACTTTCACTTTATTTTTGTTAATAACTTTTGTTAACATTTTGGCTGCAAGATGCCGACTGTGGAGGAAGTTGATTACTCTCTGTGGCAACATGAGTCATTTTGGCCCAACAGAGAAGACAGAAGATTCTGGATGAGACCTTCACTGCGGGCAGGAAGTAATTGTAACGGAAGTGTCCTTTGATCTTTACCGACTTCTAGTGGATAACATTTCTGTTTCCAACAAGGGAAATCTGTTGCTAACGTTAGATGTTGATAAGAAATTCAGAAGCGTTTTTTCGAAATATTACCAAAATTTGCTGGTGACGTGTGCGAGCAACCCCGGTGTAAACGCGGCTTTATAGCATGGATAAATCCTGGAAAGTTTCGATACAAAATTTGTTTTCCAATAGTTTTGTTATCCTGAATTGGTATTGAATTACAGCTAGGATCGTAGCAGTTAGTTAATATACTATTTTGCTCATCATTTGAAACTTTTCAGGTACTACAAATCGACATTAACAGTCGAAATAGACGATTACGTTACATTTACATGTAAATGTAATGTAATTGTTTGAGCAATGTTAATTTGCTCGAGCAATAAAATGTAAATAGGAATTTAAGAACTAAGAATATGATTTACATTTATTGATTATAAAGTACATTGATTGAGTTGGTGTTTTATAGTCTCTTTTATGCACAGTAAAGCTAATCGGGACTCGAACTACAGTTTAAAGTGGTATCTGAACAACTATGTGCCTTCACCGGATATAGAACCCGTCGAACATTTACTGCAGCTGCGCTACCAGCAGATGCCACCCGAAAACAACGATGCGACGGGAGACGTGCACGTTGTCATGTCGGTTCGAAAAGTTGCATTTGTTATTGAATGTTTTTCCAAGTGACAAATGTCGCTTCTCGCTTCGGTCGGGAAGCTCCGCAAGACTCGTACGGGATTCGAACACAGGATCCCTAGTCGTAGAACACGGAACCAAGTATTTATACTTCTCAAAGTTAACTGCTTGATCGCAATCCTTATATACATTCAATTTCAATGTAGTTATTATTTTAACAGTCGTGTTTGGCAACACTGATAAGTGAAGCGAAGTTTTTACTCTCGGCCTGCAGCCACGGCGAAACCCTGGATGTCTTCTTGCAACGTTGCTACACGTATTGGACGTCTTCTGTAATAGCTCGCCCACTGTCTCTGTTGTCACGGTATCTTACGTTTGACCTCTCCATTGCGTAAGTTTCACAAAGTAGGAACTGTGTCCTGCTACCTACTTCGGTTTGTGTGTGTGTGTGTGTGTTCAAAGTTCAAATATAAAGAGATAACATACAAATATTTAAGCAGAGATATTAGAATTATCATATGCGTATAATGCATTTTCATATACATAAAACAACCGAGAGAACAATGAAATGTACATTTGATGATGGTCCCCAACAGAAACTTTGAGGAAGGAGAAAAACCTCGAGTTGAAGACATCGATTTCATTCCTTTTTGATAAATAATGCCTGTAAACAACATGTACTTGCCTTCTATGATATTAATGAAAATATTAATTCCACTGTAGTAAACACTACTTGCTAGATGGCAAAATAAAATAAAAACTACATAAATACTCTTCCCGTTTCTAAACCTGATAATTTATAGCCGTGTATTTGATTGCATTTTATAATTAATAATGCAATGAAGTAAATGGTCACACAGTATTCAGGTTTAGTAGAAGATAGCGCATTCCTTCCCTCAGTGTGGTCTTTATAAAACAATATTTACAAAGTTACAGAAGCAAATGTACTTGAAGGGACAGCGAAGCGTTAGGTAGATTTTATGCCATCAAAATATATGTGGCGACTGCTACAAAAAAAGTAAAGTTCCCCCTGTGTATGGCACCGTGTCGTGACACCATTCGAGCAAATGATATGGCTCCACACATTCTCGATCTCTGCCGTATTGAAGGAGACATGAATGATCAACACCACGCTCTGATGTAATCTAGGGGTCCCGGGTTCGACACGCGGTGGAGGCACATGGTACAGTGATTCGGATCCCACTTAACTGTAGGTCCAGTCCCGATTAGCCTTACTGTGCATAAAGTGGACTTAAAATTCCAAATCAATCAATGAATCAAAAACCACGCTCTGGTGAAGCATTATAAAGGGAAGTCTCCTCAAAACGAACGTATTCAGTAGATTCGACTATATTGCAGCTGACCTTCGTGGAGGAAAGGTTAGCACAGTGCGTTACGACGGTACGTGGTTTCGGTTCGAATCCCGGTCTGCTCATGGGTGTTTTTTTGACGGTGAATTTCATCATATTATTACTCGTCCATGTCGTTTGGATTCGCCAAAAATGAAAAAAGCGACGCTAAAAATAATCTAATAAAATGTATTCATTTTTTACCTTCCGGCCTCCATGAAGAAGTGGCTACGAAGCTAAAGCCCTACTTTTGAATCCTGGGTAAGGATTCGTTCTGATTCCACCATTAATGCGCATTAACGATTAACCTACGGCGTAGAAATACGCTTAAAATAAACGTAAATATACGTTACTTTCTTCTGTTGCTTCATTAATGTAGATCATTTCCCTATCCTAGGGAAAAAATGTTAGATTAGCAACGTAAAGAATATTCACTTTCGGGGCAATCCAAGGCATTGAGAGGCAGTGGTGAAGCAAGGGGTGCGAGAAATGCACAACCGCACGGGGCCTCGCGCCTAAAGGTGTCTCGAGTCGCATTAGCTTCATACGAAAAATGTTATAAATAGAAGTGGGGAAAAAAAACATGTGGGCAATAATATTAAACTATTCTGTATTCATCTGGTTTTAAATTCTAGTTAAACGTTATAATTTGAATGAATACGTCAAATCAGGGGCATAACATACAGTCAGGCAGGAATAAGTAAAAAATGATCGTCGTTTTTCTCACGTGAAACAGTTAGCAACAATTCACGATAACTTGCTTAGACATTTGTTCTCATTTATTCTTTCATTAATAAAAAGCCCGTTGTCTCGTATTTTCTTCTTTCTCTTTATCTTTCACTCCCGATTATAATAAGTTAACAACAAACGCCTCCAACTGCCACGAAGCAAGTGTGAGGCATTTAAATGCTCGCGTTGTTTTATTGCTTCCTAGAACAGGCCCGTACCCAGGATATTTTTGAGGAGGTTGGAGCTAGTGCTAGCTCGTAGATACAGTGCTAAGTGTACACCCAACGGTTAAAGCAATATGTCCATCTCCTTTGAATTTTCATTCAGTCTGTTTTCCACAGTGTCATGATAATGGGTTGAAATAGAAACGCAGATGTCAACATAAGCTTCACATCAAAAGAATCAATGACCCCTTAGAAGAACACAAGATGTAGGGTAAAGAGAGAATGAAAATGGTGGTGAATAATTTGCCTACTATTATCTTTCCTAGCTATAGAATTGTAGAGTTGCAATGTTATGGTCCAAAGTATCGGGAAAAAATGAACTCACCGATAAGCCCTCTCCCCCCTATCCGACAACCAGCATTCAGCAACACTATCGCTTACAGACTAATGTTGTCACGTGGCGTAGAGCTTGGTGCTTATTGTTTGCATTCAATTCTCAGAAGTTGAATAGAACTGTGTTCCGCAAACTAAAAATGTTTTCATTATTTTAGAAACGTTCTTGTACCAGCACCATTGAACAGCCATGATAATTCTATGGTTAGAAAATAATACATATATTAATTAAATTATACGTATTAGCAATCATTATTAAAATGAAGAACATGTCAAAATGTGAGTTACCCCCCCCCAAAAAATAAACATTTTCGAAACACGATTTAAGTTTGAAAGAAATTGGGACAGGGATTAGAAGAAATGGACTGTCGCGACTAAATTGGAATGTCTTGTAATCACGCATCAATGATTATAAAACAAAAATTACATGGACAGTTTACTTTCCCTTGGTAGATAAGGTTTAGCATAGTGCTGGCGCAAAGGTGGAAAAAAGGGGGAAGCGGCTGCTCGCCCCCACTTCCCCTTAATTTCCGCCACTGGATGCGGGCCTCGCCTTCTAATCTCGTCCAGGGCTTCGCATACTGCTACGCAACTGAGAGAGGATTACTAAATTCAAAATTCCACCTTTCGAAGCGTCATACATGGATTGTGCACTTATTAATATACTTATTGTTAGTTGATTTAGCTCATTTGACGTCGCATTTCTACCACTTCTGGCTAGTAGTCCACTATACCCGGTTCACAATCCTCTTTTGGGGCTCGAATCATCATGTGGGGCTCAGTGTTGCCAACTCGGCGTAGCCTTTTGGGTGTATGTTAACCCCAGTGTTGCCAACTCGGCGTAGCCTTTTATGGTGTATAATTTTGTAGTTTTTTTTGTGTGTGAGTGTACATCGGGCGAGGCGTAGCCTTTCACGGTGTATAATTTTGTAGTTTTTTTGTGTGAGTGTATATGTTGCCAACTCGGCGTAGCCTTTTGGGTGTATGTTAACCCCAGTGTTTCCAACTCGGCGTAGCCTTTTATTGACGCTCGAATTATTTGAGGCTCGTCGTAGCCTTTTATGTATATTTTGAGGGCACAGTGTTGGCAACACTGTGGGCTATTACTGTAGCTTTTTATGAGGGGGTCCATTGCCCCCTGTTTATATTTGGCAACACTGCCGTAGATTTTTTGACAGTGTTGTTAACCTGGGTTTTTCACTGAGGGGTCCATGTATTTTTTATGTTTGGCAACACTGTTGGGGGCCTACTATTGGCGACCTGTGGGCCTTTACTGTAGCTTTTTATGAGGGGGTTTATTGTTTTGTTATATTTGGCAACTCTATTGGTTTTTCTTTGAGGCTTGGGTTTTGCCAACCCATCCGAAGAAAATTCCACTATATGATCTTTCACAGGCTAAGCTAACCTACAAATAGGAATTGGCAGTACTGACTTATAAACCCACTGGGTCCTCTTGGTATGTTTTTTCATGATGTGTTGCTAGGCTATTGAGCATCTTGGCGTATACAATGTATATATTTTGAGGCTGTACGAATACTAAAAACTTGACAGTGACAACCAACAGAGTAGGTAAACCTACATCCAGGAACTGGCAACACTAGTATCTGACAGTGAATTTGAAATAAAATATTAAACAAAATACATGAGTAAGCACTGTGAGTACAAATAGTACCAGTGTTATGCCCCCAACTCCAACTGGGGCAACTGGGGGAAATAATTGTACAACAATTTGTACTTAATTGTACAATACTTGTACCTAATTGTACAACATACACAGACATAAAAGAGAGAGCCTTCCCGTAACTTATTTTATGTACAATTTATATGATTTTACAACTGTGAAAAGCTGTGTTCTGTATGCACACATCTATTCTTATTTTTCGAAGTTGAATGAAAGCACATGTTTTTACGTTCTCGTAATACTAACCTTGCTCCACTGATTTTAAATTGCTTCCATCCGCTTTTTTTTCTGTGTTATTTCCGTATGCACGCAACATTCGCTTTCAATGAAACACAGGAGTGTTAGTATAGCAGGCTTCGAGTTTACAATTTATTAAATTAAACAATAATTTATGTAAGAATATACTTGTACTTACCGAACACAAAATAATAAAAGCACATGTGAATGTTTGCGTGTGTTTATGTTATATGACGACTGAGTAAAAAAATAATGTTGACTCCCCGAAAGTTCCTAGTTCGACATCAGATGCATGCAAATTTTATGTTTTGCTCTCCAAAATCTTGATTTTATGTTTGTGCTATTTGTCATACAGCAGAGGAGAAAAGGGGAGAGAGAGAGGAGGTACTATCAGCGCCATGTATTAGCAAACAATAGAAATAAAAAGTAGGTCAAACTTTTTCAACACCCAAACATTTTAAACGTCCTCGCGTAGTAATACGATCTAGCTAAAGACGTTTAAAAGAGTACTCTTAGTCGACGAAGCTAATTGCTAGGGCCCTTATATTACTAAAATATTCTTTAATTTGCATATTTCTCATACCGCCATATGTTGTTCTAGTTGACTTCTTCCAAAAAATGCTAATTAGCGAGAGTTAATTAAGCAAGGCAAGTAAAAGAAGCAAAATAGAACAACATATGGCGACTTGAGAATATGTAAAAATTCGATTCAGAGGTGGATCGAATTAAAATTGGGGGATATTTTGCATTTTTTCCCTATAATATACAAAACATTTACCGTACATAATCTTTTCCATTTACAACAGTATAAAATAAGAGGAATGTGTGACAATATCCATATTAACCCATTCGCATACCTTAAATGACAAATTTTTTGCCATGAAATACCATTTAAATTTGGCTATCTCCCGTGAAGATTGAACAGCAAGACAAGATGTCAAATATTGTGAAAACTATTTAAGCAATTTTATATATTGAAGTGGAAGTACAGTAATAAGTTTGCACATATGCAGTTTACTTGAAAGATAATTAGAAACTCACCTAATAAATTTGATCACACACACCTTTGCATTCTATTTCTATTCCTCAACCTTTTATATTTTTCCTGCCACAGCCACCTTTTTCTTATTTTCACTACATTCTTCAGTTTCACTAACACAAAATAAACCCCCGTGTTCACCTCCACTTCCAAAATCCATATTTTCCTCTTCATCACTATCGAAAAGCAACTTTTCAATCGCAGAATCTTCTACAACATTCTTATGCAACAAGACGTAACAAATGAAGGTTTGTTTACATGAGAAATTACTGAACAAAACACGCTTGAAATGGTATGAAAAACTTAGCAGCGCAAACATACACGTCATAGATTTGAAAAATCATACAACCTCTGCCATCTATTGAATGAAAAAGGAACTACGTGATGAAAATCGGGAAGCCGTCGATTCGACACCTAGGTAGAGTGCCACACACGTAAATTTGCCGTTGCGTAGAAACGAATTTTCGTTTCGTCTCCTTCTCTCTTAGCATTATGTGTTCTACCCTGCTCGAAAACCTTCGCTATTGTTGCCACATTGTCATTCTATTCCTGGACACACTCGCGCAAACATAATTGAAAACAATTGAATAGCGCTTCAGCTCGCGGTTCCCACCGTTCGGTAGGGACGCTAATGTGGCAATATAGCACGGCGTAGTGCTTGCTTCTTTTATGCAGTGCATGTTCATTGGATAGCTAGTAACTAGTGTTGCCAACTGTAATAATGAAGCACTATTTCTGTCACGGAAGGGTAAAAGGCAGGTAAAGTAGCGGTGAGTTTTGTTGGATTGGAAGCACCATATTTTTATTTTATACTAAGTATTTGACCGGTTTGACGTTGTGTGCGTGTATTGCGTGTGTGTATGTAAAAGTGTGTGTTTGCTAATGAATGTTAAATTCCAAAATGCCTCCAGTTCTGTCGAAGTTGAAATTAAAAATCTTGCATAGCCAAGCTCGGGAAATTCTAAGCAACGTGCACGAGTTCATGAAGGAGGAAGCCAGTCATGGTGTTAGCATCCCAATAAAGCATTTTGGCAAGAGAGCAGCGAACAGCAGCAACAAATTGTTCATATTTCATAATTTTGGAATTATTCAAAATAAATAAATTATGTGGCTCCAACATTTCAACTCTGGCTCCGGCACGTGTTCTTGTAGAAATTGCATAGAGGAGGCTGTAATTTTTGCTGCTTAATGCGATACATATTGTTTTCTGTGTTAAAATTGCCATGCTTTGATGGGTGACCAAGTTCATAGCAGGGCCGGCGGAAGGGGAGGGCGAACCGTCCCATCGCCCAGAGCGGTAAAATTTGAAGAGAAGAAAAAAATAAGCCTATTGAAAACTGTGATCGAGCGAGATATTTTTTGCGCTGAATAGTATTGAAATAGCATAAGAAGTCTCATTATTTATTTTATATTTTGATGTTTTAGTTAGGGGGGGGGTCGAAATAGAGCGGCATCTGCCGCCACCTCCCAGGGAGGCAAAATGACTAGCGCCGGCCCTGGTTCATAACAAGAGAAAAAGCCGCGCAGCTTATCGTCTAGTGGCAGTATATGTACTTGTTATTGTTGTGGAAGCCGGCATTTTTTGTAAATGTACAACAAAGGCAACCGACTGTCGCCGATCTCAGAGAGGAAATAATAATACTGCTTCAGGAGGAGTGTTATGGTGCAATTGTAGCGGTTTAACACGTTGGCATGTTATTATCTGCCGTTGCAGTTCCATACCAGTGTATACGGGTTTTGGGAGTGAAAAGTTAGAACGCCACCAGTGCATTAATGCAATGAAAAATAATATATATTTTTTTTTTATTTTGTTTGAAATCACTCAAATAAGGAATCATATGAAGAAGTCTTCTTTGCAGCATTTTTGGTAATTTTACTTATGTGTTAGTTCATATTTTGCGAATTTTTAGTCCATATGTATGTAGCTACATACATAATCACTTGTTAGTACATATTAATCCTAGTCCTGGTATAATGCATGACGTTTAAAACTCAACGTTAAATAGACCTGAATTCTCTAATTTTATTGTTGTACGTAACAGCTGTGCATCGGCGCACCGCAGCGATTTTCCTATCTACTCCATTAGCAACACTGCTTCTTTAGTTCTGTCGCGCATTGCACGGCAGAATTATCTGCGCTGGACTCTAAGCGGATGGGTTAATTAGGAAAATATGTTGTATGCTAGATTAGCTAATTGTGTCTTCTACAGCTTCACTGTATAGAGGGAAGATGGAAAAAGAGAGCTCTACGGAAACTGACGCTCTTAACAATATTGTACGCCCGTGAAAATTATATATAAATAAGACTTAAGCGTATTATCTGCTTTCATGTGAGATTTTGCCAACCTGTAAGCTGTAGTGTTTAGGTGACAAGCGACCTGCTCAAATATGATACTGTTGACAATATTGTACGCCCGTGAAAATTATATATAAATAAGACTTAAGCGTATTATCTGCTTTCATGTGAGATTTTGCCAACCTGTAAGCTGTAGTGTTTAGGTGACAAGCGACCTGCTCAAATATGATACTGTTGACAATATTGTACGTATATTGTATTGTATAGGAGACTAGAAGCATATAATTTGGTGAAAAAAAAAACCAAGTAAGGTCATAGAGAATAGTTAAAAAAAGTGAACAATTATATTTTGCATTGCACAGCATTGGATATTAAATAACATACCCCCAAAAAATCTCTGCATTATGCGTTCTGTAAAAAATTGCCCTACGTGCCAAACTGCTGTGTCAAGTAAACATTTTCAAAGGCACTGTCGTACTTGTGTGCCGGGAAAGCGAATATGTGCGACCAAACTGTGCTCTAAGTGTGGAAAAAATATTTCTATTGCTAACTTCAAGCGACACCAGCTTATTTGCAAGAGCACTGAAACATCTCTACCGCAACCTTCCAAGCGAAAGGTAGAAGTAACCTCCCTCGATGCATCGCCACCTGCCAAATGTGTCAAGCTGTCGAAGAAAGCAGACCGATTTGCGTTTGAGCATTTATTAGAAGACTTTGACATAACATCAGACAGCTTCTGCGATGTGCGTAGTTTTCTGGGGAGCGAGCGAGCTAAGATAATATCCATCCTCAACGATGCATTGGCCACACACTCCACTAAATTCTATGCTGTGCTATGCTGCAAGTATAAGAAACCGTCTGATGAAATATATAAATTCTTCCATGCCACAAAAGCAAAAACACTGCATCAGGCAGATGTCACTGACCTCGACAGCATCTACAACAAGTTTGTCGAGGAGCTTGTGGCAAAGCACGAGGAGCATCAGGCTGAAGGCTCGGGCGGTTCGCTGTGTGGCGAGCCCCACAAACTTTGTCTGACACTTAACAAGTTTCTGCCACTGGCAGGGTCTAGCTATATTGCCCTGCCACCCGAGGTTAAAGATAGGAAAGCTGTTATCAATATTCAGAACAAAGACACCAAATGCTTCCTCTGGTCGGTGCTGGCAGCATTGCACCCTGTTCACTGGAAAAACAGTCCACGCCGTATTGCACACTACAAGCAGTATGAGTCGGAACTGGAGGATGTAATGGCCGGGATTGCCTACCCTGTAAAAGTCTCGCATATTCGCAAGTTTGAGGTTCGTGCTCGTGACTTGTTGGGCCTGCAATTAGCCATCAATGTTTACGGTCTCACCGAGGCAAACATTGTCTACCCTATTCGGGTAAGTGATGTAGATGATGATAGTGCACAGCAAATTAACCTCCTGCTCATCAAGAACGAAACCCATCACCATTACACCCTTATCCGTTCCCTCTCTCGGCTTGTTTCGAGCCAACGGAGCAGTGATAGTCACCATGTCGAGGTGTGTCGCAGGTGCCTGTCCACTTTCGACAACCAAAAACAATATAAATTCAAACACTCTCGAGGACCCAACATTGCTGCCGAAAAGCTCGCTCGCCACATGCTCTACTGTGGTACCAACAAACCTGCACGAACTATCCTGCCCAAACTTGGTAAAGTAGAGTGTTTTCGCATGCACAGTGCTATGGTGAAGCATCCTGCCTATATTGTAGCAGACTTCGAGGCCTTTCTTCAACCTCTGTCTAACTGCCATCCCAACCCCGAAACATCCTCTACTATTCCTTTCCAAATCCACGAGGCCTCGAGTTACTCCTATGTTGTGGTGTGGCGAGACCAACATATTGCCTCCGAACCCTATGTGTATCGCGGTCCCGACCCGATCAAACACTTCCTGGAGAGAATGCAACAGGAAGCCATCAAGATAAGGAAGGTGCTGTTGGCCCCCAAGCCGATGCTGCCTCTGTCTCCGGAAGACAAGCATCAGCACGAAATGGCTCTAAATTGTCCTGTTTGCAACTCGGTCTTGACTGACGATAACAAAAAAGTCCACCACCATGACCATTATGGGGCCGGAAGCTACATTGGCCCGTGGTGCAAGAGGTGTAACTCGAGAGCCAGGGACCCGCGCTTCATACCGGTCTTTTTTCACAATGGCTCGGGATATGATTTCCATCACTTGGTCACACATCTAGGGTACGACAATGCAAGAATCAATGTCCTGGCACAAAACGAGGAGCGTTATATTAGCGTCAGCAAGTGGGTGCCGATCCCCGGCGACTCAAAAAGCAGGAGCATCGAGCTTCGGTTCCTCGACTCTCTGAGGTTCCTCCAGGCAAGCCTGGATGCTCTTGCTGGGAAGCTAAGAGACGACCAACTAGCCATTACCACATCAAGTTTCCCGAACTTAGATGTCGCACTCATCAGACGTAAAGGGGTCTACCCCTACGAATACGTCACAGACCCTTCCAAGTTCGAAGAAGAGTTGCTGCCTCCCCAGGATAAGTTCTACAGCCAGCTGAGAGGTTCAGGTATTACCGACGAGGAGTACAAGCATGCTCAGTCTATGTGGGTCAAGTTGGGTTGCCGAACTTTTGGTGATTACCACGATGCATACCTGAAGCTTGATGTGATGCTTCTTGCCGATGTGTTCCAGGCGTTTCGGGCGACTGCGATAAACATTTACAACCTGGACCCTGTATAATTTTACAGCCTTCCTGGACTGGCATGGTCGGCCATGCTCCTGCTGACTAAAATTAAACTTTCACTTATCTCCGATATGGATATCATGGTTTTCATCGAGAGAGCTATCTGGGGCGGCATGGTCCAAGTGTCGCAACGCTTCGCACACGCCAACAATCACCACATGGCCACTGGTTACGACCTCTCTCAACCATCAAGCTACATCATGTACACTGATGTGAATAATCTTTACGGGCACTCCATGATGCAGCCACTCCCAACAGGACAGTTTGAGTGGGTTGATCCTTTATACCACGACATCGAAAAAGAGTGCGACGAGTTTGGGTTTTTTGCCGAGGTGGACCTTGACTTCCCCGAGAAGCTGCAGGATACATTCTGTGACCTTTCGCCTGCTCCGGAATTCAAGTGTCCACCTGGCTCGGATCAACCGAAGCTCGTCATGGACTTGGAGCCCAAAAAGCATTATGTGCTACACTACCGGAACCTCCAGTGGTTAATGCAGCAAGGGGTCTCGGTCAAAGCAGTTTACAGGGTGCTCTTGTTCAGGCAGTCTCCATGGTTGAAGCCGTACATCGAACTGAACACCGAACATCGCACTGCTGCCACTTCGGAACTTGATCGCGATCTTTTCAAATTAATGAACAATGCGGTATTTGGGAGGACCATGGAGAATGTGCGAAATCGCGTTGATGTGAGGTTAGTGACGAAGAAAACACAGTGTCGTCGACTTGTTGCAATCCCACTGTTCAGGTCTCGAACAATTTACAATGAACAGATGTCTCTGATTCACATGAACCGGGGCGAGGTGCTACTCAACAAGCCCATCTATGTGGGAGCTGCAGTTTTGGATCTGAGCAAGTTGTGCATGTTCGAGACATATTACGACATACTACGTGCACACTACAACCACAATATCTCGCTCCTCTACACAGACACAGACAGCTTGGTGTACCATGTTCGCACGGCCGATGCGTATGGTGATATAGCGAAAGTTCCAGCTCTTGTCAAGCTCTTCGACACATCGGGCTATCCCCAGCTAAACCGGTATGGAATTCTGCCCCAGAACGAAAAAATACCCGGCAAACTTAAGGACGAGAAAGACGGGGATGTGATTGTGGAGTTTGCTGGACTTCGTCCCAAAGCCTATGCGATCCGGGCTGAGGGTTCTGTAACAAAAAAGGCAAAGGGTGTAAGCAGGCAAGTGGTTCGGGAGCACCTCAAGTTTGAGGATTACCTCGAGTGCCTCAGAACAAAATCGCCTATTCTACAAAAAGAGCATCGTATCCAAAGCGTCGATCATGTGCTTACAACTAATATTGTCAGGAAAGTTGCTCTGGATGCACACGACGACAAGAGGTGTATTCTTGAATGTGGGGTCCATACACTTCCGTGGGGCCACTATCGCCTCCAAACTAGTAAGGCCTGCTCAGAGTGTAACAAAAAGTAATAGACAATGCGAAAAGAAAAAAAAACTTCCACTTCCTCGATTACATGCATGCATGGCACAGCAAAATTAAACTTCTGGAAACTGCTAATTGCAATTTCCATATTTCTTATTGTGTGCTATTTTTTTTTTATTTATTTAAAACTGTTCAGTCACTCTTTCATTCTTGACGTCATACACAAATGTTTTCTCTGCAATAAGAATGACACTGCACAGAGTATCTGCAGGCAAGACGTCGTGGAACTCGCATACAATCTTTATGTTGGTACGATCGTTGACAACCACCTGTTTTCTTTTAGATGTGTTGATGACAAACATGGGTCTGCGAGCTATGAACTCGTCGGGGTTGTAGTACACGTCCATATTGCCGGAGGTCACTCTCTTGTAAGCTGTGTATGCCTCGTAAAGTTTCAGGTAATCGTTGTTCGTAATGTTTAGATTGTAGTTCTCGCGTGGAAAAACTTCATTCCTTCCATTTTTGAGGTAAACATTCTTAATTTTGCAATTATCAAACTGGCTAGAATCTTTCTCTTGGTTATTATCTTTCCCCGTCTGGAAGAGCACGACCGCAAACTCAGGCATATCGTACCGGATGCTGTTGAACTGCGTAGTAACATCAAATTCAAAATGGCTGCCGGAAGCAGGTTTCTGCACGCACTGGTAGCCGTAAAATTGGATGGGTACTTGGGGGTTCTTCAAGATGTCGGCTTTGTACTTGAGACCGTAGTTAGATTCGTATTCCACCACAGGCATGCGCAGCTCCATGGACTGGATGACGCACTTGGCAGCGTCGGGTAGTGTGTTGGCAAGTGCTGTACCGTCTGCACCCAAGGTGCTGTAACGTATCAGCACATCGTTGTCGTTGGCGCTTCTGCGAAAAGTGACGCGTAAACCACCCTTCCACATAATCTCCGTGTAGTCGGAGAAAAAGCCTGGAAGCAAGCGCATGGGAAACAGTACTGTGTGACTTGTCGTCGATATTTTGGTCCCGGCTTCGAATCCTCCTGCTTGGTAGTATGCTGCATCGGTCTTGGAGAGTTTCAGTGTTCCCACAGCTGTAGAAGTAATTCCGGGGTAGTCAACCCTATCGATGACGGTGCCATGCTTTCTAACTTCCACTTGCGAGAACAGATGCGGTACAAAATTGTCCACAAGTTTTAAATTTGCATTGGCGTTAAATGCTTCCCCGTTGTCTCTCTTCACCACATCAAACTTGATATACAAATCAGCTCTGTGAGGGTGAATGAACCCATCCCCAACGTCCACATCATATTCAATCTCCCTGTTCGGTTCGTTCAAATTGGCGAACGTGCGACGATTGGGTGGGAAGGACTGCAACTCGTAACTTTCGATTTGCTCCATGATTGTTATTTATTATACGTTAATCTCCACGACGGCGGTGGTAGTAGCTCCGGCAAAATTCACCACCTCATCTTTTTCGTTTGTCACTGCCAATTCTATGTTGTCTATGCGATTACGAGATATGGGGAAGTATATCGGTGGTGAGGGTGTGTATATAATCGGTTCCATGAATTCAGAGTTTGGTTTGAACGTAGCGATGATACCTGTCTGCTTGTGGCTGCCTGGGATACCATCCGAGGATTTGGTGATCATGCCTTCTGCCACATTGCAATGTATGTTCAGAGTCTCGATGGCTAGAAATTTAGGAATGTTGGCACCGATGTGCTTGATGCCAGGTTCGAGCTTTGTGTTGTTCTCGAATCCCAGAAGCTCTCCAACAGTGCCTAGGTCTACTGTTTCCGTAGCAGACACAATTTCAACTCTGTGAGTTACAGAATTTTGAGATAGCAGTATATTTCTTGGCAATTGGGCTTGCAAGGTAGACAGATTGTACTGTCCTGGCGTGATAACTATTTTTTCATTTCCAACAGTAATTTTGTTATTGTGCTCCGTGACATTGGGTATCAGGTACATGCTGTAGAATGCACGAAGAGCAATAGATTTAGGATAGATGATGTCGTAATGCAACGCGAGTTTCAAGACCGAAGTCTCGCTGGTGAGATGGAACACTCCCATGGTGTTTTAGGTACCACAATGCTTTCTGAAAATGCTCCACTGAGGGATTATTTATTTTAGACATGTATGCGAGAACAAAAAGGCATAGGTGGCCGCAGTTAACATCGGTGAAACCCTGGATGCGTTCGTTATTGTAGTAGAGGTTGGCAACACTGAGATACTTCACCAACCTGGCAGGCGGTGTGCCACCGAACGAATCGAAAACAAATGCTTTGTCATCGTCAATTTTGAGGTAGCATATCCAATGTGTACCAGGATTTTTGTAACTGTCCAGGTTGACCACGCCATACTCTTTTTTCTTCACAGCAGAGGGTAGAGAATCGGACATGAAAACACCCCTAAAGTTTTTTATTCCCAACGGTTCGATTAGAGATTCAATATCGAAGTTGGACAGGGCTTTTTCTTTTTTTTATATTTCTTCAAAGCATCGAGGTTGCTTTTTTGCTTTTTGGTCACACCTTTCCCCTTCTTCTCCATAGCCAGGTTGTGACGTTTCTGTTCTTCCAGCTCGGCCTTGTTCTTCTTTGCATCGATGACGGTTTTGGCGATAGCGGCACTGCCTCCAGCCAAGCTGCCCACTGCACCCAAAGCTGCCAAGATGGCCGGAATGTTGAATATGAAACCTCCAATCTTCTGCTGCTTCCGCGAATGCTGCAACTTTTTCAATTGTGGAGTGCTGAGCAGCAATTTCATTCCGTGTCCTTTGGACAAACATGAACGTTTCTTCTCGAGTTGTTTTTTGGTGAGTAACCCATTGAGGGCACCCAGCGTTTTCAGATTCGAATATGGTATCTGGTACACGACGCCCTTGGGCTTCATAATGTATTTTTTTTTTTACGATATGTTATTTTATATATGTTCAGAGATTTTTTGTTTTCCCTCCCGTGTAATTTTTTTACGGTATGTTATTTATATATACTTTGCAGCTATTAAACAAATTCGATTATGTGCTTTGTTTTCTTACCAAGAAGTTCTTTTGTCCCCTTGTACACGATTCGAGTTGTGTTCTCGATTAAAATAGATAGCTTCTCGTCGGATAACATGCTAGCGTATCGATCTGGTAAAAATAGGCTGTATTGTCCGTTGAGCAACAGACGTACTTTGGGACCATACTGGGTTGCAACAATTGAACCGGAAGTTATTGCGTAAGGTTTGTCCACTTCCAATTCCTGAATTTTTATATATTCGACTGACAAATTTAGCATTTGTTTTAATGCCTGGACGTCACTAATTTTTTCACTCATATCGAAGAAATATTTTTTTGGTCTCGTAGATTTTTTTACAGTGTGTTATTTATAGAAAAAAGTTTCGGCATTGCCTAATGCGATGAGGTGATCGATGATCCTACTGGTTTCTGCATTTGAAGCGTACCAGTCGTCTGTATATCGTCTCCTCCCCTGTCTCCACTCGTGAAGTTCGTCCATCTTATCAGCCAATTTTTCATCAGCAGCCCGAAAAAGAGCATAGGGAGAAGAAGAAGATTTCACACTGCTTATTTTTCTCAGATGATCCAGAAGTAGCATTTCACAGGGCAAGCGAAATTGTGGTGTTATTTTAACTAAATCAATAAGCTTTTTAACATCCTCGTGACTATCGTCGAAGGTAAATATAAATATTTTGGATAACACTTCTGTTGGTAAGTCTGTTATATGCGTAGACATTTTTTTACTGTATGTTATTTAATTACAGCCCCCACCCCAATTTTCGTTTTGTATTCATGGCAATGGTCGTGCCCAATGCTGCAACCCGTTCACCCAGCGAGGCGTCTCTGCTGACGAGTCTCCCGAACGCAGCATGCTCCAATTTTCTATCAGCATCGTGACGCGCATCTAAATTCCTATATGTGTTGTAAGCAATGTCGTGATCCTTGCATGCAGCATCCAGCAGATTTACCCCCTTGTCTCCTCTCTCCAGTCGCCGTTCCAGTTTAGTACCCGGTCCGCAGTATTGGTAACCTGGTAGGTGTATCTCGAAGGGTAGCTTGTTGATGATGTCGTTCACGAGACCTCGACCCTCGGCCACATTCCAGAATTTGGGAGGCAGGGTGTTGATGATTTTGATAACGTAACCTATACCTTTGTTGTCGTTGACAATAAAGTTGCTAAGCTTGGTGCTAATCATGTCCATGATGCCCACCTTCTCGTTGTGGAAGTTGCGATTGCCCGCATTTTCTTCGCCTGCGATAACCAGCAATCGATCTACAAGCTTCCTTACGTCGTCTACCCAAACAAACTCTTTAGGTAGGGTATTGTAGAGTTTGACACCGCTGCCAGTTTTAATTTGGTTCCATATTGGCTTGATGAGGTTCCTGTATTTTTCTCCACTGCTTGATTTTACGCGATTCTGTGTTGCATCGTTGTTTTGGTACAGGGCATCCGTTATGATTAAAATTTCTGTGTAACTTTGGTAATCCTCGTCTGTGTAATCTTTAGGTTGCTTTTTGGTGATAAGTTCCCACAGGCCCACAGTGCCAGGATACCTAGTCCAGCTGTTCTTCTCGCCCAAATTAATTTTCACGTCGTCACCTTCGAACGTAACTTTTGACTTTCCAATTTTCCAAACCACACCCTCGTTAGGTTCCACAGAGGGGTACAATCCAAACACCTCGTCCTTTTCAAATTTCCCGGTGCTCAGGTAATCTCTCGCCAACGGACCTAATTCAACTACCTTGTCCGAAGAGGTACTGCCTAGAACCTGACGTCTCAGAGGTGCAGCTCCAAGTTCGAACGGGGTAGTGTGAATACTGGATATCGGTGTAGGCACAGCATAATTTCGAGCAGCAAGTGGCACGAGCTCGTTGATTAAATCTTTGTTTTGCTCGGTAACATCTTTGATGTCTTTACCTAGTCCACTTATAGCATCAATAATAGGTTGGTCCTGTCGCTTTTTCTCTTCGTAAATTCCGCGATTCTCTGATTTCCAACCCCTGAAGCGTTTGGCCAGGTAGTCGCGCAGCTTCAAGTTGTCGTCTGCGAGTTTGCGTTTCATCATTTGTTATTTATAATACGTCAAGACGTTTCTTGTAACGTCGCAACGTTTAGAAAGTTGTTTATTTTGTTTCTGTATTTTCCGTCATTGGGTTTCCTCGTCATGTCTATCGTGGCGAATCCGAAATCATCTTGATTCCAGCATGAAGAGCAAAATTTGGAAAACTGATTGTAGTTCATGTCCCCGCCTACATAATCATCGTAAGCATGTTTTAAATTAGTGTAGTCTTGACGAAACAAGCAAATAAAATTAGCGTTGTCTCGGAGAAGCTGCTTGGGAATTTTGGAGAAGGTCTGAGCAAGGTAGAAGCAGTCCATGCCTCTGTGCCGCCCCTGAGTAAAAAAATTGCGAATTTCGTTATGGTTCTCCAGGATGACATCGTCGAAGACCACCACCGAATTTTCATGGCAGCAGTCTAGTGGCATTGCTTCGGAGGCAAAAGTAGCTATGCTCAGCCCTTCGTACAGTTTTGTCAGCTGTTGATATTTTGCTTGCTCCAAACTTTTGGAAAAAACATACAAGTGCCTGTTCTTCCAATCTAACCAGTCGGGAGCAAGAAGAAAATTATCAATAAGTAAAGTTGTTTTCCCACACCCTGAAGGTCCGGCAATAAGGCAGCGAATGTTGTCCGGCAACAGTTCGCCGTTTTTCCTAGCCTGACGCTCCGGGGGAAAATCTGGCAGTCGCCTCACCACATCCCAAGCACCCGTTACACAATCACCTCGTTTGCGTCGATCCAACTTTTTTCCTCGAGTCCCAACCATTTCACCAACAGTTTGTCACCTTTTCTACGTAATACTTTTTCGATAAGATACGTATTGGGGTATTTTGTTTTAGAGAGTTCCTCCTCGTAGAATCGCCCTTTCAAAATTTCGTCGCGATTATCTTTTATTATATACGTGTGACGGTTACCGGGTAACAATCGAGCAACAGTGAAAAGTTCCGTACTCCAGTTTTTGGTAAAGCCTTTTTCAAACATGCGCTTAAATTTACTAATTCTTACTTGGTCTCCAATTTTGAATTTCGGTTTTTTGTTAGTGGGCCGGTACTTGGGGCAATAAACAGTAGAGATCAATTGTGCCTCATCAGACTTGCTGACATCGGCAGGCTTCATGCGTATCGTGCTATGCAAACTGTGATTATAGTCGTTTACGAGTTCCGGAAGCACATTGACCCACTTGTGGTTACCTTGAAGCGTAAATCGTTTCCACATGCGTGTTTTGAGAGTACGGTTGAAACGTTCCACTATGCTGGCTTTGATGTGACTGAAAGTCGAGTAATGTTGAATATTTTGCTTCTGAACAAACTGTTGAAATATCGAGTTGTAAAATTCCTTTCCGTTATCCGTTTGAAGAAATCGAGGTCGCCTGCCACTTTCATTGAAAATAGTTTTGAATGCTTCCATTACGCACACACCTGTTTTAGCCTTGAGGGGCAAAACCCACGCAAATTTTGAAAATGTATCTATAACAGTAAGAAGATACTTGTATCCTTTGTTGATTTTATGTAAATTTTTTAGGTTGCCGCTACTCATTTCCACAAGGTCAGCCTGCCAAAGGTCATCCACGCCTTTGGTCACCACCGCCAGTCGTTTGTAGTTTCGTCGTGCAGGTTTATGCAGCTCGTTCACGATACCCTGCCTAGACATGGCGCGAAAATAAGAATATAGCCTGGATGGGATTTCTGGCTGCAGACAATGCTGGGTTTTCTATATACAGCTTGTCACCTATTTCTATGTCGATAATTTGAGTGGCATCTTCGGCATAGGCAGTCTCGCGACTTTCGGGGTGTGTGAAATCGACCAGCTCAACTCCTCTTATTTTAGGCTCATCTCCAATGTTCGTCACGGTCATGGTTGGGTAGTGGGTTGCGTGAGGCAAAGACCAGTAGGAAACCTTGACGAACTGAAGTGTGCCAGCGAGGAAAAATTGATGATAGGCTTTTGCAGGAGTCAACATGTAGAGTTTGTAACCTGGATTGAAAGGGGAGGAGAACTCTCTGTTTGGTATGCTGTACAGTTCGATGACAATCGTAGACTTGAGATTGTCGATGCTGGCATTTAGAGTGTTTACGTTGGTTCGAACCTCAGTCTCCACATCCTCCAATCTGCCATTCACCGATTCCAGGTGTTCCTCGATAGCGTGAACAACAGTGTCGTAGTCAGGCTTGATCTTTACATCGACAATAAGGCTCTTGAATTTTTCATTTAAGTCATGTAGTTGGGTGCTGAAATTAGCTATAGTCGATTCCTGACTTGCCTCGATACTCCCAATTTGCTCTTTCACGCTGGCAATAATCTGCTGCAGGCTTTCTACAAGCGTCAACTTGGAGTTCTGTATTACAAGGTCGTGGACCTGGGTTCTAATTTCCGCAAACAATTCATGCAGCTCGGTGATGTTCTGGTTGGTAGGTAAAATCGCGACAGACCCCCGTATCGATTCAATTTCGGATTGGATGTTTTTGATGTCGTCGGATTTGAGTATTCGGTTGAGAGTTCTCTTCACGCTTTTCAGTTCCTGAGAGGTAGGCAGGGTGGCTACCGTGTTTTGGAGCGATTCCAAAGCTTTTTTCACCGCGTCCAACTCGGAGGCATCGGCAGCAGCACGTATGCCTTCTTGCAGTTGCGTTATGTCATCCTGGGTGGGGGTAGATTGTTGCAGGGTTTCCAACTTAGTCTGTATGTCATCGATCAAGTGATGGAAATGAGACAACTCGGATTCTGCATTCAGATTTTCCAGTTTGGCGATTTGCTGTTGGACGTTGGCCAGTGTATCCCTGATGCCCGGCAGTTTGGTTTCCAGCTCATCGTGAACGTTCGCCAGATCATTTCTAATGGCAGCAAGAGCATCCTCAATATGGGTAATGGTGCCTTGCAGCTTCCCGAAATCCTCGTAGGTCTCAAGTTGGAGTTTGATGTTGGCCACGCTACGGGCAATGGCGTTCAGTTCGCTGGACGACGGTAGATTGTTGATAAAATCCTCCAGCATTTGGAGTTTAGTTTTTACTTCGTTGATGGCCGCATGCAAAGCATCCGTTTGAAGCTCAGCCTTGATGCTTTCCAACGTAGGGATTTCGAAAGATTGAAACTGTTCGCGCAATTTAGCAATACTAGCGTTCACGCGATCGTAGTCGCCTTGTGTTTTAATGCTTTGGATGATAGTTTGCAGTTCGGTCTGGATGTTGCTTGTTTGATCCTGCAAGCGTTGTTTCAGCTGTTCAACGTCTGAGGTTTGCGTTTGTTGCAGCTTCAGAAGTTCGTTCTGCAGATTGCCCACACTCAGTGCCAGCTTGTCGAGATTGTCTATCGACGCGAGGTCGGTGTATTTTTGCAGTAGCGATTTTAGCTCTGCATCAATCTTGAGTACAGGGTCCAAGCACTGAGACTGCAAGCTGGCTATCTCAGACTGGAGGCTGGAGTTGAGCGTGGACTGGAGGGCCTGCAGATCGCTTCGCAGCTTTTTAACCCTGACGTCGAGCATGAGAAGCTCGTCGCCATGGTCGTCGCGTTTCGTATGGCCAAAAATATCGTTAGGCATTATTGTTATTTATTATAGGATAGCTAATATTCATTTCTATGAAAAGAGGGATGAGTTTGTCGTAGTCGTCCAAGAGCTCTATGTACAGGCGATCGCCAGCAGATACATCGTACGTGGTGGTACTCTTCATCCTATCGTGTTTGATGCGATAGATGTTCTTGCCGGAGGAAATTTTGGCCTCTCCTTTATTCTCGGGATTCATGTCAAACTGCAGTTTGCCGGAGATGGGGAATTGGTAATAATTCAAGTTGTTGTTGAATATGTAGAAAGTCTTGCCCACATCCTCGTCGTACTGGGTCAGAATGCTATTCAAGTGTATAATCAACAAACCGTTGAGTTTAGATAATAGGGAGGGCAACAGGTCCCAGCTCGCAGGTGGCGACGGTGCACTTTGGGCAAATGCCTCCATAGCCTGCTTCCTGAAGCCAAACAGGTTCATAGGCATTGTTATTTTATTTTATATTTAGCGATTCGTTTTCGAGCATCAAATAATAATTTCGAGCCTCAAATAATTCGAGCCTCGTCAGTGCTGCCAATTCCTATTTGTAGGTTAGCTTAGCCTGTGAAAGATCATATAGTGGAATTTTCTTCGGATGGGTTGGCCCTCAAAATATACATAAAAGGCTACGACGAGCCTCAAATAATTCGAACCTCAAAAAAAGATTCAGAACTATGTACGCTGAGGCTAGTGGGGTTAACATACACCCAAAAGGCTACGCCGAGTTGGCAACACTGGGGTTAACATACACCCAAAAGGCTACGTCGAGTTCGCAACACTGCTTGTGTTAACATACACCCAAAAAGCTACGCCTCGCCCGAGTTGGCGATGCTTGGGTTAACATACACCCTAAAAGGCTACGCCGAGTTGGAAACACTGGGGTTAACATACACCCAAAAGACTACGCCGAGTTGGCAACATATACACTCACACAAAAAAACTACAAAATTATACACCGTGAAAGGCTACGCCTCGCCCGATGTACACTCACACACAAAAAAACTACAAAATTATACACCATAAAAGGCTACGCCGAGTTGGCAACACTGGGGTTAACATACACCCAAAAGGCTACGCCGAGTTGGCAACACTGAGCCCCACATGATGATTCGAGCCCCAAAAGAGGATTGTGAACCGGGTATAGTGGACTACTCTGGCTAATTGCGAGGATGCAAATGAGTGCCAGAAATGAATGAAGGGACAATCACAGATTTAAGGGTCTTAGCAATAGCAAACAAATTTCGCGACGTGTGACCGTCGCATTACATTACCTTCTCCCCTCTCTCTTGCCATTACTGTGTGCCGTGTTCCTTCAAATTCTGACATGTTTTTGTATGAAGTTCAAATGCTATGCAAGAATAAAGATTGGAATTGAAAGCGTTTTGGAGGAAAACTGAAGTAAATTTTGCATTTAATTCTAACGATGTTAATACAAATAAATAAACTATGTAAACATGTGTAGAATTAGTGACTTAGTTCAGATCGACAAGTTACTGTTCCTAGCCTCCCCGATGGCGAAGTGGTAGCGTCGTCGCCTTGTAATCAGGGGGTCCCGGGTTCGATACCCGGTGGAGGTACAAGTTGTTCGAATCCCACTTTAAACTGTAGGTCCAGTCCCTATTAGCCTTACTGTGCATACAGTGGACTTAAAACACCAAATCAATCAATCAATCACGTTACTGTTCCTGGATATTAAGGTAAAGAGATAATGGGTTGTTGCAAGTCTACTTTCTGAACAGATGAACTAATCGGGACTGAATGGGATCCGAAACAATATGTGCCTCCACCGGACATCGAATCCAGGAGCCCTTAATCAAGGTCCGTAGAATCATTCTTCCTCCCCGTCTGAGAAGGTCCCGTCATAACTGGGCTTTTCTAACAACCCCTGCGGTCGAGAATTCTGTGACGTCATCGCGAAAGCTTGCCTTCCTTCGCCAGTCTTTTCACATGGAAGCGCATTGGAGGCACGAATGTTTTCAATTAGTATACAGACCTATATGTATGCAATTGTTGTTGGAATTTTTGTATGCAACGTCGTATTTAGAGGGTGGGTTCTGGGGTCATGCTCCCCCGGAAAACTTGCGAAGTAGCTACTTAAATTTAAAAAGCAAAATACTTGATTACAGTATGACCAGTGAGCCGGAACGCTCCGGAACTCTGTTGGAGGAACTCAGTTCCTGCTGCGACATAATACACGAAAGTCCATTCTTTGTTACACCTTGTAAATAATAGGTAAGGAGGAAGGAGAAAGATCTTGAACTAAATTTTACTCTTGTCGGTGGTTGGTCCGAAAATTTAGAAAAAAAATACATTTCGGTAATAATAATAATTATATATTATTATTATCGCAAGTTAGCCAAAAATTACCCAAAAAGCGAAGTAAAATAAAGCATTTCAATCAATATCAATAAATCAATAAAAATAACAATCTCGGGTCTCGTAGCAGTCAGACGCCCTACCGACTTAATCACCACAGCTCCCTGCCTCCATTCACAAATCATCCATAATTATTACATAATAATAATTATTATTCCTATTTTATGAAAGTCAACCCTTTACGCACTCTGCCATAGATCCGTCTATTCTTTGTCTTTTAACATAGTATTATTAGCAGATATTGTAATACCAAGACATTTTTGTGTGATACATATTATACTATTATATGTGATACAATTGACCAACGTTCATGAACCCTTCCCGGAATATATTTCTAGATAAATGTCTGCGTCCATTTCATACCCCAGAAATAAAATAAAAGATATAATGAGTTAAATATTTTGTTGTAACTATTGGAAAATATTGACACCTCGTCGTTGTTTGAAATGAATTTGTCAAGGCAGAGGAGAAGCTTCCTTCCGAGGTGACGCCACAAGTTTACGACCCCCACCCCTCGCGGAAAAGGGGCTGTTATGGACAGACCTCTTCAAGCGGGGTAGGAGAAAGTCTTCACGGACCTTGCCCTTAATAAAAACCTTGATAAGAAAGTTACATCGTTCTTAGTCCACCATTTATATATGTATAGAAAGGTTTCAACACTGGGAAATATACAATATTACAGGATTGTAAAAAAACAATTATAAAATCACTGTAAAATTTAAGAACGATAAGTAGTTACGAGGATTTCCGAATAATTCGTTCCGAGTGATGTTTTGGTCCTAAAAACTTAGAAGAATCAGGTAATTGACTTGAGGTTTTATTTCAAATCTACTTTATGTACAAACAGGTCAGTCATAGTGGACACCTACAGTTTAAAGTTGAATCATAACACTATATGCCTCCATCGAACACAGAACCCCTTGCTTACAAAAGGACATGTGAAAAATGCTAACGTTGGGATAACCGTTAAAATAAAATAAATGATATTTGCATGATGTTGGATTAAAGTGTTGCTTTAGCTGACTTTCGAAAATTAAATATTTGTAGTTAGGTTCGCCTAAAATATATTGGTTGTTGGTTGATTTGGTGTTTTATGTTCACTTTATGCACAGTAAGGCTACCTAAAATATATTGGTAAAATGTTTTACATTTTCACACAAATGTCAAGTTAATGTACTTGAAGGTTATATATAGTGTAAGTATGAGACATCACTGAGGGTGGAGGGATGGTTGTTGAAAGACTGCTGAATTCGCCGCATTATTCATACAAGGGGAGAGGGAAACTCTGCGTTCAAAACGTAAATATTCTCACCTAAAACGCTAGTAGCAACAAAGGAAGAGGGGAGAATTGTTTTCATCTCTTTGTCCTCAATATTTAGCATGCATGTACTAGTACATGAGAAGCAGCAACTTGAACTTTTCTAAAGGATAAATGAAAAATCTGCTGCTACCAGGGGCTCTGTATATTGGGTTCTACTCGTAACGGTGTTTTCACATGTTGACTCACATGCTAGTCATTCATGACAGTCTGTGCTCTTAGTAGGTCATTCCTAATCAGTGACATGAATAGATATTGATATTTTTTAACATTAAAATTCAAGAAACTATTTTCTAATGAATAATTTCTTCCTTTGTAGTTTATATTAGGTGCAGTTATGTAATAATTATAATAATTGCAAAATTATCATCATTGAAAAAAGAGAACCAATTACACGAGTTTTACACATATTTTATCATTCTCTAAACCTCAAAATAATATGTTAATATTGAATCAATGCTTTTTCTTGTTCACATCACATTACCATCACCTCCAAATTAGCCGCGATTGAAGGGTGTGTGAAGCCCTACACATCGTTTTATCTAGTCTGATAGATAGTATGGTCATTGTTAAGAGGTAAAAGAAAGGTAAAGTGCTTAGCACTACGCCATGAAGGCGTATAGGGGGTGTGGGGGTAACGCCCCACTGTTAAGAAACTACATTTAGAATATAATCGTTATATTTGCACCTTCAAGAGTGTTTACAACACGCTCCGAAACGTTTGTCGGAATCATTGCAATGGGTGTGATTTCGCGTACATAATTGTGGGGGACGTTGTTGGCTGAATATCATCCAATGGAAACAGCCGCTGAGGCTGTAATGGTGATCGAACGCCGGACCAAATCATTATATGTGATATCGTTACCACTACGTCATTGGGGACAATTACGATAGCAGACAACATTTACACCATTTCGCCATCTTTATTTGCAGTTGAAGTTAATTTTACAGCGAACTTGAAGCATATTAGCAGTACTGTATTCCCGACTAATTGCCCCCATGCACACGCCACTGTTGCTTGTGTATATAAGTGTTCACTCACTTACAAGCGAAACCGAAACTCGAGCTCTCAGCGATACAACTCCCGACTGTTTGGCGCCTGAAATAGACGTTCGTTGGAACATGCATTTCTACAGTCGTGGCCTTTGTCCCACTGCTTTGGTTGCCATGAAGTATTTTGACAGGTTTCCGTCGTTCGCTGCAGGATACATGCAAGGCTTAACAGAAGAATGTTAATGATATGCATATGATATAAAATGGTGATTATGATTCGGAAATTAATACATGATTTCTCTTCTGCGGAGTGCAAGAATTTTCTCTTGCGATAAAATTAACAACACCGAAATAGTAATAGTAAAAAAATATTTAACCAGAAATCAACCTCTTGATATATTACCAAAGCAATTACCAATCTTTGTTTTTTAATACTGCCGATACTGTGCGTAAATGCAGTCTGTAGCTACCCCCTGCCCCCAAAATGATATGTTTATTGTCTCTTTATATATATATATATATATATATATATATATATATATATATATATATATATATATATATATATATATATATATATATGGTTCTAATTAATTACTTATTTGCCACATACGACAGATGAAATCGACATAGGAATTCGAAGCCGATTTTATTGTGCTAAGAAAATGAGTCGACCGACGTTTAACAATCATTACGTACTTTAACTTTTCCAGGCAGTCATAACCGAGATATATAAAACAACGTCTCGATTATAATTCTGTTGGTTAAAGTTGGATAATTTTTCGTAAGTAACGAAAACGCTTTGTTTCTTTTCCGAATAGAACCTTTCAATAAACAAATTGATAGAATGATCGAGTTCGTGTTTAAGTCCACTTTACTTACAGATTAGTTAATCGGGACTGGACCTACAGTTTAAACTGGAATCCGAACCGTTTTCTGACTAAACTTTTTATCGAACCCCCCGGGACCCCTTGATTACAAGGCGACGACGTTACCACTACGTCAAAAGGGAGTACCAGTAACCTATATATATATATTATGAGTACAAAGAAGAGTAACAGTATAAAATTTATTTTCTTTGCTCTATTAGACACCCGATATTAACACACTTTCAAACAACATCTTGTACATATGAAGCAAATTAAAAGTGATATGTGAGGGCATAGGAGTGAGCACGGGGGTTGCCAGTGGTGCATGAACACCTCCAAATGCGTCCACAAAAAATTAAGAATGTAGAATCAACCATTATAATAATAACGAAAACTATGTCTCCCCTGCTGTCTCGAAATTTTAATGGTCAGATCTTTCTAAAGTTAAAGCCAGAAGAGTGAGACGACTTGCAGCCAAAGCTATCCTCTTCTCTAAATTTAAGCTGCTCTTGCCTATCGTCTTCTCTACTCTGCTTCATAAATAATAAAAGTGTCGTGAGGCTAACGCTCTCTTTATTCTCGTCAGTTAATTTTTGAACACCCTGTGCACTTTGCCTTTTCTGACAGCGTGTAGCATATCTTGGAAGAAAAGAATTCTTCTATGCAACTCAAATTTCGTAAATTCTTCTTCGCTCATTCCCGCGCAAGATTTATGGTACAACTTTTTACAAAAACTACATTCTATTGTCCCCTCATAACAAACTTATTTTCCGCAGCATTCAAGTATTTTATTCCAGCCTATTTCGGCTGTTTCGTCCTGAGAAGGAGAGATCGACGTTCGAACCATGTTTGCACCACTGACCTACTTATCGCTAGCTCGCTAATCCCTTAATCCCGTACAGCTGCAACGAAAGAGCCTCCTGCTCAGCCGATCAAACTATACAGCTTTTTCTCTTCACTTTCTTACGTCAACACAAATATTTTACACACAAATAATCCTATCAACTTATTATTAACAAGATTTCATAAGACCCCTTGATTACAAGGCGACGACGCTACCACTGAACCATCGGGGAGACGGTATTGTGCCAGAATATTTTAAATAGCAGGTATTAATTGTATTTTTGACTGTAAACACGAGAATCTAATAAAAATGTTCCTACATTTTCATCACGTTTTAATGAAGTCAAAAATACAATGTTCAAACTTTCTTGTAATACTTTTCTAGACATCCAAGTTACAAGATGTTGTAATTTCTCAATGATAACTTTGTTGCAACATTAATATATTTCTGTCATTGTAGTCATCATTTCTCAGATAGGGTGTAGTAAACGTTCATGCAACTTCCAACTCTTTAAAATTATGCAATTTTTGCGTGAGGCCCGCCATCATAAATTAGGAGGGAGGAAAAGAAACGGATGACACGCTCACTCAACAAGAGGCCTTGCATCAGTGGTGCTTTCAAATCTGGACCGAATAACAATTACAAGAGTCAGAACGAGTTTACGCCATAGATTGAGCTGATGCACTCGTATCCGGACTGAGATTTTCTGTGTCTTCTACAGATGACTGCAGCCATAGCAGCTTCGTCGACGGTCAATATTTTCCAAATAATTGCCCTAAATCAAGAAATGTTCCAAAATATTGGGACATTAAGAGTGATATAATATGTGGCTCCTTACAACTACATCCATGCAAACCTGTAATGCACTTTACTTTACCCTTGCATGTTTCACATTCATATTATTTATTAGTATTTTTTGTATTAAGAACTCTACACCTTTCCAACGACATTAAAATTAAAAGTCTTAAAATACCACCATAAAATAGAGATTGTTCATTGTATGCTGGTAGCCTTGTGGCACTACGTCGCTATGTATTAGTAGCGACATGTTTTTTGCTGCCATTGGTTGAAAATGTTCCGTGTGTACGTCGATCCAAACTGTCTCTTTCAAGGTTAGTTGGTAAAACTACACACAATAATAAAACTAGACCGTATTTGAGTCAGTATGTTCTGCCAAGACGACACCGTCTACTTTTTATAAGTAATTAATTTAAAGCATTTCTTGTGACTAAGAAATGTCTCCCTATGTTGCTAATATCGGACTCTTGAGATAACAGTGCAGAATAATGGTGTGTTCGTCTCTACCTCACTTTGGTGAAGCCACTTGTTTTATTGCGACATGTTATGAGAGTTTTTTAGTCGACATTCCAAAAAAATGTAACGCAGCATCAGATTAGGGTTGTGCTGTCACGGACACTTCTGGGTAGTAATGATTCCGTTGAAAGTTAATAGTGTTGCTACAACAAAGAAGTGTCCGTGACTGTACGATATGATTATTTACCATAATATACTTCTCCCAACTCGGCCTCGAGAACGTTGTTTCTTTTCTCTTTCTTATTCGTGGTTGCGTATTGCAAGGGTGACGTGTTTGTGATATGGAGGTAGCAAGGTGGTAAAAAGGGTTATTTTTTATCCTGAAGACGTACGATATTTAAACTTCTTGACTGTATGCTTGCTTTTGGTGTTTGAGTTTGAGTTGGTGTTTTAAGTCCGCTATATGCACAGTAAGGCTAATCGGGACTGGACCTACAGTTTAAAGTGGAATCCAAACCACGAAGTGCCTCCACCAGGTATCGAACCTGGGACCCCTTGATTACAAGGCGACGAAGGAACCACTACGCCATTTTTTTAAAGGAATACCCCTAACCAGAAGTATCCCCCTTTTTTCATTATAATCTCAAGGTTTTCATTTCTCGGTTATTCTCAATTTTCAGTTTTTCTCATTTGGACAAACACAAATACCCATGCCTTACCCGGGACTTGAACCCGGAACCCCTGGCGTCGTAGCGCGCTGTGCTAACCACTCCGCCAAGGAGGTCGACAGGGCCATCGGGGAGGCCTTAGGTGGAACTCGTACCCCTCCTACTTGACTGCGAGAAGAACAACCGAAGTAAGAAAGGACCGGGCGTCCGGTAAAAAAGACGCGAAAACGAAATGCTTGTGCTAGGACGCAAAGAAACACCAGCAAACTTCATGGGTGACGTGGAAGTAGAGGTCAGGTGATCAACAGTTACTGTGAATGGGTGGTTGCAAGGAATGAGATTTATAAAACATTTTCTTGTCCGCTCCATTCGCGAAACAAACATTTCTGTACGCTTCACATCGAGTTTATACGTCAATCATTCATTATTAAAATTATACTCCATTTCAGGGGATCCCAAACTTTGTAGTTTCAATTTTTTTCCGCGGCGCCCAAGTCAGAATGTAGGCATAGGCCTATCTAAAACTTGCAACGCTAAGTTAGTGTTGTTAGGATGCTTGCCTTAAGTTAAAAATTAAGCACATATTTCAAATTCAGAAACATTGTTTACGTAAAAAGGACTAAATAAACAAATGTTTGAAACAATCATATCTAAAACCATCTGTAGACTAACAAGTAAGTGGCATTTCAGTGAAAATATCACACCCCGGGCGCCGCGGAGCACACTTTGGGAACCAGTGCTCTATTCAATTTTGAATCAGTTTGTGAAGAAAGGTTTAATTAAAATGTCGATTAAGACTCACACCATTATATACTTGGATAGTTTTACTGTACTGGACTTCTGGTAAATTAACACTTAATTCATTTTACAAAGAAATTAAATAAGTTACTTTTCCTTTGCTCCTTTTGTTCAAATGTACAGTCTACATGGAACAGCTATCTGAAGCACCACCGTCCGCCCCCAATCTAATAACTCCAACAGAAGAAGTAAATTTTTGTGGACTATAGTGTCCAAATTCTGTTCTCACCCAGAGAGATAAAATCGTAACAATTCTATTGCGAGTGACCCTTCACAACGATGAGGAAAGTAAGATCCTAGTTCCAGCGAATAATTTGTTAAGGCCGCTTCAGTAGATTAAAGTGCACGCTGAGCGTGCACATAAAATAGAGTTTCAAATACAACGAGTGGCTTCGTAAATGATCTACGGAGACTATATTTGTATAAGCATTCTCTTCCTTTCCTGAGGAGAATTCAATAAAACAATGGCTTGGTGTAGCTTTCAGAGAGAAGCTGCACATGACACGCTTCACTTGCAAACCAGCATTCAGAAATAAATGCAACCTTTCGTATCAAAGCGACAGGACAAGCTGCACGTGTCGCTCTGATTAGGCAGTTTTCTCAATAGCGTGCATCCTGTCACCTCGTGCTCTTGTTAGCTCATGCGAGGTGAACGTTTAAATTTAAACTAACTGTGCTAGTGTCGCTTCCCGCTTGCAGCTTTTGTGTGAATTCTCCGTGTCGCTTGTCGTCTCACTTGTCGTCTGTCGTTTGCAGCTTTTATGCTTTGTAAGGGAGATTACACACGAACCAACACGTGTCCCTTGGAAGCGAACCAGCAGTAATGAATTGAACCTTTCTAACAGAAGCGACACGACAGGATGCAGGTGTCGCTTGTAGCTTGCGTGTCGCTCTGATTGGCCAGTTTTGTTAATACCGTGCATCATGTCGCTTCGTACTTTTGTTCGCTCATGCGCGGTGAAAGTTTTGCCTTATATTAAATGGTCTAATGTCGCTTGTCGCTTTGGTATAAAATCGCCATGTCGCCAGTCGCCTGCCGTTTATGCCGTTTAAGCAGATTCCAGACCGAAGCGTAAAGCGACAAGCGACAAGCCTCGGTAATCAATGCAACGTTTTGAACTGATAAAGCAAGGTAAGCTGCAAATGTTGCATGTCGCTTGGTTGTGTCACTCAAACTGGCTATTTTATCAATGTTGTGCATCGTGACGCCTCCACTTGTTGTCGTGCACGGGTGGTGAATGCCTTAGTCTACATGACAAGAGGGACCCGTGTCTCTTGTCGATGTGGAAGCACACTGTCGCTTGTCGCCTCAGTCAGAATTCTTCCCCTTGCCCCTTCAAGGAGACTTCAGATCGAAGCGACAAGTGGGAGACGACAATCGACAGGCAACACTGGCATGAACGTCAGCAGGATTTTTTCCAGGGAGGGGCAAGGAAGGTATTTTTTTCCAGGGGGCAACTAAGCCACATTTTCCCCAATGTTCTCTAAAAAAAATATTGCTTAAATTTGAATTTATCATGTTCGTGCATTAACACACATTATTGTGGCTGAAATGAAATTATATGTGTGAAATATATAATTTTTGGTTGATTTTCATTTTCCAGGGGGGGCACGCCCCCCCTTGCCCCCCTTCCGGGCGCCCATGAACACTGGCGACTTCAATCTAAAGCAAGAAATTCACCGCTAATGAGCGAAAAACCTAATGCATCGAGCGGAAAGCGACATGAGCAGCTTTCCCTGTCGCATCAATGCGAAAGGTCGAATTGATTACTGAGGGTTCACTTCCAAGCGATACATATCTCTTGTCGCTTGTTACCTATTGCGTTTCGCTTGGTAGTGTGCCAATAAAGTTCACACCGTTGCGGCATGATAGGCCGCACAAGTCTGCTTTGATTTCTGAAATCTTCAAACAACACAAAAAAGTATGCAAAGTAAAAATTAAGAGTAAGCGATTAGGGTAAATGTGATTATTATCTCAATTCCACAGTGAGGCAAGAACTCCTTCAGTACGCCACTGACTGCGCAGCAGTCTGACTGCGCCCTTCCTCAACTGCGCCCTTCCGGCGAGAGGAACTCTTCCCCCCCCCCCCTTCCTAATGCTCAGTGCCGAGACAGAGACGCGCAAGCTACGCGCTCTCAATTGACGCCGTAAAGCGCATTTCACAACTATTGCCCAATTCGGTATGGCACGTAGCTGCTTACACA